>NW_005323536.1:0-1412 GCF_000412655.1 Myotis brandtii | reverse complement strand
TAAAAAATCAATAAAATATATTTTTTAAAAAATGGTGAACCTTAAACCACTTCTTAAAATGTAATCAAATTCTATTTATTCACACAGCAAAAGAATCAAGAAACTGCCACCTCAATTATGACAATCCCCTCATAAACCTTCCTCTGGTGTTCCACAAATGGATTTTTAAATAGAATACATCACAGCCTGTGCCCTGACTCTACTCAAGATGAATATTATAATCACTAATAGAAGGCTGCCAAACCCAAGTTCCCATGGGGTAGGAGATGGTAAGAAACATAATAAACCTTTGTAAAATTATTTGTATAAAATTCACCAGGACAATGTCAAGATGGATCACTAGGCCGAGTATGGACAATATCATCATCCATCAGGCTACTTCTTAGTAAAACAAAAATAGAAGTTTTTTGGAACCAAATCAAAGATGATATTTTTAAATTAAAATGATTTAACAGAAGAACAATCAAGGCCTTAAATTATAAATGCCTATCCTTCAAACCTCCCTCAAAATAAGCGTCTCTGTTTAACTGTTTTTTTTTATGATTGAAAATTAGTGTTGCTTCCACTAAAAATCTATCAGATTTTTATTACATTGTTCTGTGATAAAAAGCACTTCTTAACAGACATGGGGAAAGCTGGATTGAATGTTTTTAAGATTTAGTTTTGAAGGAATTAGGAGAGACTCATTTTTCCTAAGGTCCCTAGTGTCCAAATGTTTTTATAAAATGTACAAAAATTTTATAAAAACATACTTTTGTACTTGAGACGTTTTTATAATAAATCTAAGAATAACCAAGAAAGAAATTTCAATGTTATACCAAACTGTAGCTGTAAAACCAAATTGCTTACAAGACATTTTGTTTTAAACACCTAAAAGACAGCTTCTCCAGGAAAAAAAGACCAAAGTTGCCATCTTCTAAATGACAAGTATCCTCCATATTTCCACCCGCTACAGTTCTCTTGTTTACAATATTAAACCATCTTTTATTTTTCCCATTACCTTTTATCTAACCAAATACTATTTTTGACAAGATTATTTTTACCAGTGCAACTCTGCACAAGAAACATTATGTAAAATATTGGTGTGTTTTTTTCTCATAGATCCCAGAGAACCACATCATTTAAACTAATAGAGACAAGCCCATTAGGGGTTTTTAAGAAATTCCATTAGCAATGAACAAAGCATACAAAAGCCCTACACACAGGGAGCTTGTGTTCTACTTGGGGAGACAAACAAATCAATAAATCATAGTTGATTAGGAGGAATAACTTCTGAAAAGAAAAATAAAGGACAGATCATACTGAATATTTGTGATGGCAAGCAATTTTAAACTGGGTAGGCAGGACAGGGCTCACAGTAGGGATGAAACGGTGAGAGAGAGGGCTGTGGGGATACCTGAGGGAGAAGTTTC
>NW_005323535.1:0-1412 GCF_000412655.1 Myotis brandtii | reverse complement strand
AAAGCTATCTATTTGAGAATATTATTTGTTGTTATTGTTTCTATTCTGTCAATTGTCTCTATTGTCAGATATTTTTTCTATTTTTTTATCTTGGTTTTCCACTTTCATGCTATCGGCCTCTCTCAATGTGGTGCAATCTTTGGTTTTCTGTTCAGATTATAAAAACAGGGAAGAGGACATCTTAGTGAGGGCCATGAGCCCAGGAGGCCTGCATTGCATTCGGTAAGGTACAGGGGTCTTGCTTTACAGCGAAGTCCTCAAATTTCAGAATTTGAGAAAGGGCTTTACTTGGGGTGCCACACCTCACGGCCCCAGGTCCCGCTGGGCATTCTGTTCAGTTCTTTTCAGAGAATGACTCTGTGCTAGGGCTTGGGTGGAAGGGATTGGCATTGCCCTCCTGCTTCTAACTTCAATATGCACCTCCACTTGAGTTACCCATTGAAACCACCTCTCCCCCCTAATCTGATGAAGCTGTTTCTCCCTCGCTTGGAAACACATCTACCTCGTCCTTTGCAAGAGGAAGGCAGGCCTCTATAACTGGAGTCAGAGCTGGGCCTGTTGTGGGAGGGAAAAGTTCAAATCAAACCTTGGAGTAGAAGGCTTCCACACACACACAATGATTACAGGATTTACTAATTTATAGCCAGACTGGGTTCTGTGTCTACCCA
The DNA here is from genome assembly GCF_000412655.1 of Myotis brandtii. Lineage (NCBI taxonomy): Eukaryota > Metazoa > Chordata > Mammalia > Chiroptera > Vespertilionidae > Myotis > Myotis brandtii. The sequence goes on along the minus strand of NW_005323535.1, from coordinate 744 downwards.
CCACGTTGGGAGGCATGTCATTTTAGATGGAGATTAAGTTACTTGATGTGGGTGTCCTCACTCAAGGTTCTATACTCATTGTGCTAACAGCTGAAAGAAGTTCTAACAGTTTGCTCAGTTGGTTAACCAAAACCCAGATCCACTCTGGTCTTCTCTTAACAATGGACCACAACAGCTTGAGGTGACAGGAAAAAAAAATTTTTTTAATACAGAAAAAGAAACTTAAAGTCGTAGGATGACAGAAAGGTTAGAACACTGTGTCCTGTGTAAAACCACCAATACCATGTACATACAGTTATGGGCCCCCAGTGAGCCCAGAATATATTCCCTTCACCAAAGGCTTAGACATCATTAGTAAGGGGTGCCAGCATCTTTGAAAAACACGTTAATGTCTTTCTTCGGAAGCCACTGATGTTGCTGGAACATGGAAATGAGAGGAAATGCCTACATTTAATGGGGCTAGAAGCTTCCATCGTGGCAGAGGTCACACAGAGGCACTAACCACCAGAAACCAAGTGGGTGTGGTTAGCAGAAGAGGCAGTAGAGATCTTAGAGGTGTTTGGTTTGGTTTTCTAACATCCTCTCCACCCCAAACGATTGGTCTCCAAGTCAATTGAGGTCTTCTTATTCCCTTTGCCACTTGCTGGTTTAGGACTGTACATGTCCTCAATTCTGGCCAAAGAGACATGAAGGGAATAGTCCCGAAGGCTCTTCAGTTCTGCAACAAGACACCCACACCCACAC
>NW_005323534.1:0-1412 GCF_000412655.1 Myotis brandtii | reverse complement strand
TTCATAGGTAAATGCTCAACCACTGAGCAACACTGGCTGGGCTGGCTCCAATAAACTCTTTTAAAAGTTCTCTACAGGTTTGGATGTTCTTATATCTACAATAATTACAAACTTGTATGGTGAGTGCCGATAAGAGGTTTTGGGGAGATGGGAGGGCATTGGAAAGGGTCATGCCTTCCTTCTGTGAGGCCTCTGAGGAGATGGCATTTGAGCTAAGCACTGCCAGGTGGGAGGAGTTGAGGTGAGGGTGGAGTGAGAGAAAGCCTGCATGGTATTCTAGGCAGAGGAAATGGTGGCAGAGAACCAGGCTCGACTGAGGAAGCAAGACAAGGTCAATGTGGCTATTGTGACAGGGGAAGACAGCTTATGACAATGACAGAGATGACAAGACTAATGAGGTCAGCAGAGGCCAGACCAGGGGACCTGGGCACTTTGCCATCTAGCTAAAAGACTACATTTCCCAGCTCCCCTTGAAGTGAGATGCGGTCATGTGACTAACTTCTAGCCAGTGAAATGTAAGCACATGTGTTGCCTGCTCTTTAAAATAATCTCTTTGCAAGGGCTGAGGAGTGTGGACCTTCTCTTCTCCCCTAGTCTCTCCAGTGGAATGTAGACCACGTGGCTGGAGTTAGCGGGGCCAGCTGGAACCATGAGATGATGCGAACATGATGATCATGACTGCTTAGCTTCAGGAGCTCAAAGAGAAATATGGTTTGGGGATAAACATTCGAGATAGGTCAAGCTGTCATTGGCTGTTGAAATCTTGGCAGGCACTTGATAGCCCAGGGGGATATGTGGAATGAGAAAGAAGATGGCCTAGGGGGGAGCTTGGGGGAAACCAACATTTATAGAAATTGAACTGGCCAGGCGTCTAGGATTTGAGTCCAGTCAAGGGCTCCAGTCTCCACCAGCCCTGTTAGAGGAGCTCCAGTATCTTCCCCTGGAACTCCCTTATCTGCAACGACAGGACTCCTCGGGGATGGAATGCTCCCAAGGGCTGACTGCTGAGGCTAAGCACGGGCTGAGAGAATTGGAGCCTTTAGCCCCACAAACCTCACGGCCACAGGTCACCACTGTAGACGGTGCGGCACATTCCTCTGCCCGAATATCTCTAAGGATTTGTGCAAATCGATCCACCCCCTCCCCAGCTGTCCTACATTTGAGTAACTGTTCCTCAGAAGTGACCCTTTGCCTGACAAAGAAGATCAATTGTCCTCCTCCGTTTCAGAGAGGAAGGAAGAAAAGAAAGAAGAAAGAGGGGAAGGAGGAAGAAAAGAAGGGGAAGAAAGAAGGAAGGAGAAGGCCCTGGTGGGTGTGGCTCAATTGGTTGTCCCAGCACTGTCCCGCACTGGAAGGTGGCGGGCTGGATTCTGGACAGGGCACATACAGGAGGCAACTGATCTCTCTCTCTC
>NW_005323533.1:0-1411 GCF_000412655.1 Myotis brandtii | reverse complement strand
AGGGAATTAATATTGACAATAGCTAAGTTAGGGGTGTTTGGAAAGACCCGGTGCAGCAATTAAGAGCTGAAGAGCAGCTAGCCCAGTGCCCTGAGGCAGAGGTTCTCACCCCCAGTTGCCTATTAGAATCACCAGGGGAGCCCTTTAAAGAGCTGATGCAGGACCCATCCCTGGAGGTTTGAATTAATGGGTCGGGGATTGCGTATCAGTCTTCCTAAAAGTTCCCTTGGGAATTCTAATGTGTAGCCACTGTTTTAGGGAAGCTTTCGCTATAGTGTAAGGCCACCTGTATTCATTTATTTCATGGGGGAAGGGAACCAATCCTTACTGAATGCACTGTGCTAACTCTTCAATACTAACAAATAGTATTAGCATCTAACATTTATTGAAAGCTTATTATATGCTGGGTGTTATGTTAACTACTTTACCCTCATTTAATTTTCACATTTAATTTTCTCTATGAAGTGGATATTATTATCTCCATTTTACAAATGAGTGAGTAGAGGCTCTGCGAGGCCAAGACATTTGCCTGAAATCATTCAGGGACAAACAAATAAATATGTAAATGAAAGTAATAAATTGCCCAAGGTCATGCAGGAGGGAGAACAGGATTTGAACCGTGGCCTTTAGCTCTTTCGCTGCCCCAATTAATTGCTATCTCAGTGAACACATTTAGCAAATGTTTTTGACAATGGACCATATATGTCCCTGACATTTGGTTAGATGTTGGGAATGTGAACATGGGCAAGGCAAAATTTCTCCTCTCCAGTCTGGTCAGAAAGACAGTTAATTCCAGAACAATGTGAGCAATGCCATTACGTGACCACACTCCCCTGGTGCCCCGGACTCTGGTTTTAGCAGTCCAAGTCATCCCTCATTCTGGGCAGCTTTCAGTTCTGGGCGACATACAAAGTTGAGGGGATTTTTTTTAAGTGATGAGAGACCAGAATGGGAAGTATCCAGTAGAGGATTGAAGGTTAAGGGGAAAGTGGAGGCGATTGATGGGACAAAGCCTTAGAGGAGTCAGAGGAGTCGATCCAGAGTACGGTGCAGGGGATGGTCTCGAACGGGAGGAACATCCCTGAGAAGGAAGCGGAGCAAGGAAAGAGGAAGAGGACTAGGGAGGGGTGTGGAGATGGAAGGGTCTGGAGTGGGGCTAGGAGGCAGCCACAGAGGCGGGAAGGTTTGGAACTCACACTGGGGGCAGGAGAGAAGGTGCAATCTGGGGCCATCCCAAAACGTCTTCCTGTGTCTCCATCCTGTGCCTGGGCCCAGCCACGTGTGGCTCAGCGCTTGAGCGTCAACCCAGGAACCAAGAGGTCACCAGTTGTGGGCTCGATCCCTGTCGGGGGACATATGGGAGGCAGCCAATCGATTATTCCCTCTCATCATGGATGTTTCTATCTCTCTC
>NW_005323532.1:0-1411 GCF_000412655.1 Myotis brandtii | reverse complement strand
CATTTTCACAGACTCACAGGCCACGATGCTCTTATGGTTTCTGTCTAACCTGATTTTTTTTTCTTAAATAAAATTTAAAGGATTTTTATATTACTACTATAAAAAATTGCATTACTCTCCATAAAGAGGAGGGTAAAAACTAACAAGGGTTTTCTGGTCGATTGCCTGTTTTTGTAAATAAAGTTTTATTGGAACAAAGCCTTATTCATTCATGAAGCTTTCATGAGGCAATAGCAGATAGAATCAACTAGTTGCAACAAACACCGAATGGCTTGCAAAGCCTAGAATACATACTGCCTGGCCCCTGAGGAAACAGCGTGCGCATCTCGGAAGTAAATACAATTTAGTGTTGACTAGGTATGGTTGCCTGTTCTCTCTCTGTAGAAAAGGGGGATTAGCAAAGATTCAAGAGCTATTCATTAAGGCTGCTCTGGCATCAACTGAGATTGTCTCACTGGTAATAAAAAGACTGAGTACTGAAAAGGGAATGGCTTTATCACTCCATGATTTGATATCAGTCCGTGCTGAAATTCAATACTCCCTAAAATTATGTTCCATATCACTGTATGCCGAGTTTGCACTTGGGGAAGTACTGCCTTAAACTAGTCCATATATCAAATCGAATCATGTATGTAAATGATAGAATATGTGATTTGGGAGCAAAGATGGGCAAAGATACTGAAAAGTTTTTAGCACTAACAGCACACAAGAACTCTATTTGTCAATACCGGGGACTGGAGTGAGGCAGGACCCATAGGCTTAAGCCAGCCGTGCGACTTCAGGCAGGTCTCTTGGCCTGAATCTCAGGACACTGAGGATCATAACACTGTGCCTGTCCTACCTGCCACATCGGATGACCTGAAGTCTTGGCAGACGGTGCTGTTGGTAAAACACTTTGTGACCATCAACTATCCTATTATCGCCAATGTCATCCCCAGCCTTCCCCCCGAAATGGGTGACAAAGGAGGATGCTGGGAGGGAGGGAGACTCTGCCTTCTTGGCGATTCGGTGAGGGTTTGGCACTGCCTGGGAGACCCCACTGGCCTCACCTTGAGCTAACAGATGCAGGAAGGGGGCCAGGCGTCCTTTCTAACACCCCAGTTCGGTTTTCCCCATGGCATTGGGTTCCATGATACCAGGATCCGGTCCCGTTCTCTGATTACACATGTTTCAGCATCTCCGGGCAGATGAACCATCTGCCTCCCAGTTTCCAGGAGGCGAGGAAGGTGACTATTTATTTTGGAAAGGATGCCTTCAAGCTTTATTTTTAATGCTGTGACTTAATATCGGGGCTGTACACCTACCCTGTGGCGTTATCAACCATTCAGGACAAACAGAGCCCCCACACGTCACTTTTCTCCTAAAAGGGGACTGAGGCTGACATTAAAAATAAACAACAAAAAACCCCCAA
>NW_005323531.1:0-1411 GCF_000412655.1 Myotis brandtii | reverse complement strand
GCCATACAAGGCCCTCGAAATCATTTGGTCTGGCCCTATCTACCATCACAGCGTAAGGATGGAACATCACCGGTACTTTTTATGTTCTCGTGTGCCTCTCCCTAATCTTGGTCTCCTGTCCCCTTTCAGACAGAGCTTGCCTTGCATTTTGTTTATTATTCTCTGACATTTTAAAATTTAGTTTGTTTTCTCCAGCTCCAGTTCTCCCTGGATCCGGGGCCCATTGCTATCAACTGCACAGCCTTCAATCACAACGGGAACCTGCTGGTCACAGGGGCGGCAGATGGTGTCATCCGGCTGTTTGGTAAGCAGTCATGCTCGCGGCAGCCCCGGGTCCCTCCTTAAATGTCCTGGGGAGAGAGTTGGATTTTTGCCAGCTGGACCGAAAGCAAAACCCCAGTTCAGCGTGCTCGTAACAGAACTTAGCTGTGGTCAGACTCTGCTGTCTTCAGAAACTCCGTAGTCACCTTGCACATGGTCCGTGTCATGGACGCAGAAGGGAGGCGGGGAACTTAGCAGTCCTTCCGTTGTGAGGTGTTCTGTCTGAGTCCTCGTGGCCTGAGTGAGACCCAGGAGGACCCTCGAGAGTAATGCTGTCCTGTCCTCTCGGTGTGGCTAGTTCCCTGTCCCCGTTAAGCGTTAGAACAGTGTGCATCAGAGCCACCGGCAGCTGCTTAAAGATCCCCATGCCAGCCTGTCTCAGGAGGCCCGGAGTCAGAGGGCCGGGATGGGACAGGGACTGTGTCCTCAGCAGATCCCCTGGGGCGAAGTTCCAGAGGCCTCCTAGGAAGGATGTGTGTCCGCCCAGACTTACAGATGAGCTCGGACTCCTCCCAGGGATTCCTGAACCTCACTCTAGCCCCCATGAAAGAAGCTTCTATCTGAGGGTTAAATAGAAGATTAGATGCAGCGGAGGAGAGAATTAGCAAACTGAAGCGGCCGGCGACCCTTCCTCAGAAGGGCTCAGCTCGGGGCGGGGGAGGCCCTCTGCCTCAGAGCAGCTCCCCCAACTGGGCAGAAGGTGGGAGGTGCCTCCTGTCGTGGGCCAGTGCCTCCCCGGGGCCTGGGCAGGAATCTTAGCCTCGTCTCCGTCTCTTTGCCTCAGACATGCAGCAGCACGAGTGCGCCATGAGCTGGAAGGCCCACTGCGGGGAGGTGTGCTCCGTGGAGTTCAGCTACGACGAGAACACCGTGTACAGCATCGGCGAGGATGGGAAGGTAGGCGGGCGCAGGAACTTCCTTTCCCTGGCTTAGGCCTCTGGGAGCCTAGAGAGCACCAGAATAGCATGGTGGGCTGGGTTTAGGTTCTGACCACAGATTTCACTTGCTGGGTCTCTCCCTGCCTCAGTGTTGTCATCTGTAGACTAGGGATGGTAATAGTAACCGTCTCACCGGATCTTTGTGAGGCTTC
>NW_005323530.1:0-1411 GCF_000412655.1 Myotis brandtii | reverse complement strand
TTGAACATTGGATTCCAGTTTGCATTTTATTAGTAAAGCTCTCATTTTTTACCCAGAATGAGGAAGCAGAGGGGAGGAGACGTACATTCCTGTAACTTCAATTCTCTGTCCAAATAACTTACAAGATGGACACAAAATGGACAAGACTATGACTGCCCCAAAGACAATTAACAGAAAATACTTAATTAGGATGCAATGCTGGTTATTTTAAGCCATACAAAAGAGTTCTGTACATAATAGAGTGGCTGTTTCATGCAGCTCATATGATAAAATTCTCACCAGTCTTAAAATGACAGATGTAATATTACCTTTAATAAGTGTCTACCGATGCATGCAAATTGAATTAGATAGTGGGAGTACAAATTTGTCCGATAATTAAGATAAAATTTTGTGTCAGCTTAAACCCTGGTGTATATTAGTAACTCTGTATATTTCTTTCTCCATTCTCCACCAATTATTTTTTAGTGTGGTTCTTGATTACCAGAATAGTCAGGTTAAGGGGGGAAAACATGCCCCCCCAAATATTATTATAAATGGGAGCAAATTGTGTCCCTGATTGCTACTCAGTTTACACTAAGTTTAAAATACTAAGCATAATTCAAATAACTGAATAAATTCAACTATGTGTGTTTCTGAGGTCTCGTGAAGTGTTACTGTGCCCTTAAGGCTAATGCTGAGCTAATGTTATTTAGTAGAAATAAACACATGGAATTTGGAAGTTAATAATCTCATTGATTTAGGAACCCGGAGTTTTGGATGGATTCTGCAGTGCTTTGCTTTAACGCTGCAAATAAACTGGGTGTTCTATGTAATATTTTGTTTGGAAAAAAATCTCAGAAGGCCAATAGAATGTACATGTGTAGACCCCCATAAACATACACATCCCTTGTGTGCACACATGCAAAATGCTGTGCCCACATACACAGAGCTTAAAGGGTAAGTGCTCGGCATGGCATTCAGCTGCTCTTTAATACTCTCCACTGCTGTGGTTGTAGTCCCTGAGGGAGGCAAATATCCGAGCATTATTAAAAGTGGGATTAGCCAATCTAATACAGAAGATTTGGGAACCAGCCAAGAGAAGTCATAAGCAGGAGGGCAAAACAAAGAGGACTTATCGGGGCCCAGACCACCAGGTTTGCATGCCTAGGTCTGTGCCTGGACATGTCTGATTGACAACACCTGACAGGTGACTATCACTTGGCCAAACAATGAATGCCCTCCGATGCAGGTATCAGCGAGGTCTGCCTGTCCATACTGTCCACCCATGGAAGGGGACCTGGGAGGACACATTTCCTGACTGCCTGCTGCGTGGGGGAGGGCCCTGCTGTTTAACTCCATCCTCACAGCAATTTTCTGAGGTTTCTGCAATGATGAGCATTTCTGTCTTTCTGGTGCAAAGGGGTTACATGGC
>NW_005323529.1:0-1411 GCF_000412655.1 Myotis brandtii | reverse complement strand
TGCACACGCCCATTAGAGACATACCGCTAAGTCTTCTATCAGTTTATCCTCAAAGTAATGCTCTTCTGTCTCAATCCAGGACTTCTCATACCCCTGAAGAAAAAGATTGACGGCCCGGTGCCTACAAGAGAAGCACAATTTCAAACACAGTGTTGGAGACGCCAGCTCGGGATCTGCTGCCACCAACCTGACAGGAGGCAGGAAGCCAGGGCTTGAGGAGGTGCCGTAGGGAAGGGGCGAGCACAGTTCCGAGAAAACGGCTGAGACACAGAGAGGGGCCACACGGAGTAACCCGAGAGGGACGTTCCACTGGACTAACGGTGACACCGTGGTCGAGTCAGGGAATTTAGGAGCAGCGCCTGGCTGTATACGCAGTGTGACACGATGGCAAAGCAGCGGAGGTCTCGGTGACAAGTGTGATGCCCCTTACAGCATTAACTCATTCATCCATCCATCCACTTACTGACTGCCAGCATTCTCGGTGCTGAGGGTATAAAATTGGACAAAAGTCTAAAGAATCCAAATTTGAATCAGAGAGACAAGCAGCCAGCACTGAAGGGGGTGCTCCAGGCAGCCATGGCGCCCCGGAACAAGGAGGAAGCGCTCAGACTGCACAATGAGGGCGTGGTCGGATGTCGCTGCGCGGGTCCTGTTTACCATGGGGTGTGGAGGACGCCCTCGTACCAACTTCCGAGAGGGAAGAGCAGTGTCTTAGGGTAAGAGGCTGCGGAGGAACCCTGGGCGCCAGTGACTGGATGCACGTCACTTTTCTGCTAACAAGAGTGGCTGCCCGTCTCTATGAGAAGGCGAGGAGCAGTCAAACGGGTCCCCTTCACTCCCATACGTTGGTTCCATATCAGCTCTTTCCCCCAAAGAATCATAATCACTGTGGCAAGGCCAGTTCTAAGCACTCCGTGTGTCTCAGCCCCTTCAATAATCGGATCAAGTCTATGAGGCAGATCTTACGGTTCAGAGAGAAAACTACAATGAAGTCAGGTAAGAAACTTGACCACTATCTTAGCCTCACATTAGGTCAAGGCCGTCTCATGCTACCCGCCTCACGGCCTCCGTACGGAGGTCATTTAATAAATGCATTGCAGACCACAGTTTTCTGAGGGTTCCTAAACCAGAAAATCAAGGTCAATGATTAGACACAAGAGCCAATACATCTCTTCTATTCTTCTCTTGCACTATCGTACTCATATTAAGATAGATGGTAGACCCCATCGCTTATTAGGGAAAACTAATTTTCTTCTGTTATAAACGCGAGTCCCGGCTGGGTGGCTTAGTTGGTTAGAGTGTTGTCCCGCACACCAAAATGGATGCAGGTTCAATTCCCAGTCAGGGCACATACCCGGGAAATGGATTCCACCCCTAGTTGGGGCGCTTACAGGAGGTGATGATGTTTCTC
>NW_005323528.1:0-1411 GCF_000412655.1 Myotis brandtii | reverse complement strand
CCCCATGTCCAAGCCAGCATGTCTACATGCAGCTCCCGCCACAGAGAGAGAAAGCCAGCACGACAAAGCCAGGCTTACTGTAGGCTCGGCGGGAGCTGGAGCCAGCTGTGTGCTCCAGAAAGCCCTGCGGGGGGCCGAGAGGGCCACACGAGGGAAAAAGCACGACAGTGAGCCGGTCTGGTGAGAAGAGGGGTGCACCACAACCAGCAGGAGTCTGGGCCTGGAGGAATGAGGGGCCCAGAGAGGGGGTGCCTAGCCTCCTGCCTCATCTCAGAGAAAGCAGGCGGACCAGGGGGTTCCAGTGCTTCCCAGCTGTCATCTCTCCTGACACCCACATGATGGCAGGAGTGAGCTCAGGAGTCACCTGTTGGTATTTAGTGTCTACAATACCTGGGGCCTCTAACCTAGTGAGCACCGCCCCCAGGACCCCCAGGAACGTACCAGCACCTCACTGCCTTGTGCGCTGAGGACTCCTCCTGCACGCCAGCAGCCAAGGTTTCAAGTGCGACTGATGCCAGAACATGGAAGCAGGAAACAGACAGCACATCATCACAGTCCATTAAAAACAACCCCTGACTAAGTGTTTCTGGACAAGGCAGGCATTTCCTCCTTGGTAAGAGCCCCTCACTGCCAAGTTACAGACCTCCCAGGCCACCTAAACCCCCAGAGGGCACAAGGCCTTTAGGGTTCCAAATGTCTCAGTGAAGCCTTTAAAACCAATCAGAATATGTACAGTAGACAATGAAACGTCCCCAAATTCACCGTTAAACATAATCATTCATTCAACAGCTCTGGAGGAACTGAGCCAGGAGAAAAAGTGAAGGCTAAGTTTATACCAAAGTACAACCAAAAAGGGATTTTCTGGTACAAGGACTCCACAGGGAGATATATACAAACAGGTAAAATACTTGAAACCGAAAGGCAGAAACTGAGAAAATTCCTGGTAAACAAACTGAGTCCTTTACAGTCTGGGGCACAGAGCAGTGCACTCACAGAGCAGCATTCTCTGCAACACGGCCACAGCAATCTGTGAACACAAACGGAGTTACCGTGACTCAGTCACATCCGTGAGCCACACAAGAAAGCTAGTTGTTACTCTGGAGTCAAAAACAAAACTGACTTTTCAAAGAGGAACACTGCTAAGATTTCCTCTTAGGTCCACGTATCTTCCCAACACCGAGGAGACTAGGAGATGAAAGGCAGACTTTGTGGAAGTATCTGTCGTGATGCCCCAGAATGCCCAGGCCCTGGTCGCATCCCGCCGGGCCCGGCCCCGATTCCCACGTCTGTACCACCCAGGTGCTGCCCGTGCAGAGTCCTGCTGACACGTCTGGACTGGAGCTGGGAGAGTGCCCCCTCCCCTCCTCTGAAAGCACAGGCTGCATTCCGGGCCATGAAGACCTTCGCCCTC
>NW_005323527.1:0-1411 GCF_000412655.1 Myotis brandtii | reverse complement strand
GAGAGAGAGAGAGAGAGAGAAAGATTTGCCTGGGCAGTAGCGGGGGCAGTGAAACTGTCAGATTTCACCTTCTTTCAGGATGCTTTTGAGTTTGTGCTTTTGCATCTGGAGAGTCTACAGGAGTTTGAAACATTCACTTCATTTGAGAGATCCCATTTCTGGGTCTGGGTGTCTCCTGAGCTTTGCCGGTACGTGCCCTTTATCCCCTCCATCTCCTCAAAGAAGAGACAAGGCCACAGAACCAAAGGCAGTTTCCTGGGATGTCAGCGATGTGTCTTCTTCAAAGGACGGGCGTGTCTCGAGAAGGGCCGCGGACAGTGGTTTCCAGCCGCTGGACAGGACCGCAGTCACGGTCAGATTCCAGGTTTTTGTAACCGTGAGGAGTTTTCATTCCTGCTCAGTGACCACGTGGGTTCAGCTTCAATAGTCAATGGCAGTTCCTTGCCAAACCAGATTGCTAATAAAATGGCTCACATTGATGGAATGTGCATCGGGCAGTAAACCAGCAGTTTCAACCCCTCGACTTGTGAAGTGGGCATTGGTGTCTCTAGTTTGCAGTTAAAGAGACAGAAATTGCAAGGGGGTTAGCTAGCTCGTCTAGGATCACACCTTCAGGAAGTGGTAGAGTCAGGAATCTAACTGGGCTTTGTCTGATTTAGAGCCACTAAGCTCTTGCTAGCATGCCTCACGGCTACTGTGCTTGATGGCTGGCCCTGTGTTTTGCAGTTCAGTTAATAAGTACACTTTAAACTCCTAACCCTAAGGGTTAGGAGGATTCTGACTACTAAAGCACATTTGTTTTTTTGGTTGTCTGTGTTTTAAGGCTTCAGCAATACCATTTTCTACCAATAATTCATTTTAATTAGCTGAAAAACTTGGAGGTAAATATAATGAAAGAATCCTAAGAACATGTCAATGCCTTTTTCTGGAAATGTGGGCTTTTGGTGGCCATGGTGAAAGGGACCCACTCTCATCTTTCAGGAATGCACTTAGGACAGTTTAGAAGCTTTCCCCAGGCTCTGGCCCCTCTCCTGAAGTTCGGGTGGGATGCCCTAGCCCCCAAGTCTGGCACCGGAGAGGTGACGTCATAATGAAGTGGCCAGCTTTGACATCTGCTTCTCTCAGAAACCTTCTTATCATCAGTGCTGTCTGCCTCGGCTGGCCTTGGTTCTCATGCTTTCCCTTCCTGCTTTGTCTGTTCCACTGGACACTCATTTCTGGAGCCTCTCAAGCCATAGGTGACTGAGTCCCCAGCATGAACGGACTGAGTCTAGTGGAGAAAAGCAGAGAGCAAATCTAAATATTTAATAACAGAAAATTGAAAACAAATAAGCAAGCGCTACATGCATCAACATGCATAAATATTTAAAAATGTAACATTCCGTAAGTAATACAAGTCACGGAATGATAT
>NW_005323526.1:0-1411 GCF_000412655.1 Myotis brandtii | reverse complement strand
ATGACCATTTGCATATTAGCTCTTTATTATATAGGGTGTTACCCCAATAAAGTCAATTTTGTTAAAAAAGGAAAAAGAACATCTAATATAAAAATTGGTGCCAAGTTATTTTTATAAGCCTTAGAGTATGAGCAAACAAGGCCAACTCCAATGTACCATGAAAAGCTGGGAGGAGGAGAAGTTGTGTGGGAACAGCAGAGGAAAGACAAAGAGGACTTCTGGCAGATTTAACATCTAGGAAACAAAAATTCCTAACCAGCCCTCATTTCTATGAGTGAAAGAGTCAATTGACAAACTGGGGAAAGTCTTCAAAGTCTCCAATTTGCAGACAAGTGCAAAGGGGACTGAGACAATCAGAGCATGCTGGAGATCCTGGGCCCACAGGGCTCCCCAAATATTCAAGAGGGAGGGCACACTTCTGGGAACAGAACTTATATAAATACTGAAATTTCAGATACAAGTGGGAGAGGAATTCTGACAAAGATATATCTCAAGAAGTTTTGAAGAGGGGGATTAATGTCAGCAATACGGCAAAATAGGAGGTTCCGACCCTTGTCCCTCCCAAAACAACAATGACTTAACAACAACGTATGGACCAAAATACCTTTATGAGAACTTCAGAATCAAGTTAAGAAGTTGCAGTAACCCAGAAAAACATGGGACTAAGAACAACTGCATTGAAATAAGTAAGTTTACCTTTACTTGTGTCTTCCTCTTCTCCCAGTTGACAGAGTTAAACATCAAAAGAGATGCCAATAATTTATCTTGCAGGGACTAGAAAGAGTGAGAGGTGCATCCCACATACCCAGCTTTTTGGAATGCTGCCTGAGAAACCTGCCTTGCTCCACCCAGAGTGCTGAGGAATTTGGCATAGATGGAATGCTTTGGAGCAGCGAAGAACAAAGAGGCATGGGTGGCTCTTGGCAGCTGGTGCAGCACATAGAAGCCAGCTCAGTCCCCAGAAGACTGCAAGGAACTCAGCAGATAGTGCAGATCTCAGCAACCTAGGTGGATCTCAGCAGATGATGCAGTTCTGAGCAGAAGGCAGGAATCTTAGAAAACTGTGCAGTTCTCAGCAGCTGGAGTACATCTGCAAGAGTGAAATGAGGTACTTAACCAAGAGACTTCTCCAGGAGGGAGAGAGAGAAATGGAGGTTGTGCCCCATGTCCTGGCATCTTAGTGCATTGTCCTATGGGAAAGAGGACAGTACCCAGCATAGCTCAGCAGGTTTGGAAGAAGAAACACAAGCCTGAGACTTCTCTCCCAGGAAGGAGGGAGAGGAGTGGAAAGTGCACACCCCATGAAAAGGTTTGAGAGACTTCCAGAATCTCTAGTCAGGCTGATTGGTTAAAGACTTTCATTGCTAAAGTCAGTTCTTAAAACTGAAAGAGATAGCTGCTTGTTCAAACA
>NW_005323525.1:0-1411 GCF_000412655.1 Myotis brandtii | reverse complement strand
GTGAAAAAGGGTAGAAAGGCTCTTTGTGCTTGTTTGTTTTTTAATTTTTTAAAAGGAGAATCAGCAGTAAAAACAAGACCAATGTGTTAGGTTCCTGAAACACTCTCTTTTGCCCAGCAGTGTATGCGCTGCTTGAGAGTGTGCAAAGGGGAGAGGTCAAAGGCCAGTAAGCCCCATCTTATCCCCGCACGAGAGTGGGCGGGCAGGGGAGACGCTGGCTGAGAGTCAGTTGACCTCCCAGGCCTTGGTTTTCCCTCTTGGAAATGGGGGTGGGGATAGAAGCTTTCTGGAGTCCTGAGGGTAAAACAGGAATGGACCTGGAACACAGTGCTCAGCACATGGCCCATGTTTAATGCAAAAGTAATGATCGTTGAAACACCACCACCCTCTTTACCATGGATACCCGTTTCCTCAAGAGAAAGTCAGCAGGCGGAAAATAACCATCAGCTCAGACTTCTTCGCCACTTTGTGGTGATGTGGATTCAGCATGTCTCCTCTGGGTGCTAAGAAAAGAAACGCAACGACTAATAATTAACTAGTAAATGGATACATAGAGGATGCTTTTATCTACCTCTCCTAGCAGATTTGAAATGTACTGGGAATGTCAGGAACCTCCCGACCGTCTAGGTCAGTGTTTTTAGGTGATAGAGAAGGAGTGAGGGGCGTGGCTTATGCCAGATCACATGGCCCCTCAATGGCAAAGGAGGATGCAATTTAAAGGCAGGTCATGAACCTTGTGCTCCCTGGTCTGTCTTCTGCATGTGCAGTGCGCATTTAGGACCTGAAAATTAAGTAAACGTTTTTAAATTATTTGAGTGGCTTATAGCTGTTACATTTTTACTTTATAGCTTTTTATTTTTGCCTCAGCTATGATTTATGGGCTGTGACCTTTGGTTAAGAATGCAAAACTCCAGTCATTGTATCTTTTCTGTGCAAAACCTGATCTACTTCATGACAGTTTTTAGAAATCCCTTAGAAGCAAAGGGGTCAGGCTGCATCATCAAAGTCTCAGACAACTTAGTTTCCAATTCTGCAATCGACACACAGTTCGTGCACACATAGACGCCACCATATGCCTGCCTTTAGGTCTGATGCGGTGTGTTCAGGTGGCCCATAGACAACCACACGTGGTGAGTGAAAAACGACTTGAATCATGTTGGCCGCGTTTGGCCGGGCTGTCCATCGGGGATCTGAAATCAGCAGCCTGATTCTCATTTCGCTCCTTCCCCTGGCTGATCTGGAGGCCGAGGGTTGCCACTTACTTCAAAGGAAATGCTCTCTGAGGCCCAGGTATCCAGGAAAGGAAGCAAACCAAGAAGCAGATCCATCCTTTTAAAGATGCTTCAAGTAAATAAAGCAGAGGCGCATGCTTTCTTTTACGTTACGTGGCTGGGAATTTTTTTTTTTTTTT
>NW_005323524.1:0-1411 GCF_000412655.1 Myotis brandtii | reverse complement strand
ATGGTTCATATTTCAATTTTGTCAATTTCTCCCTAATGACTTCCCTTTTACCCCCACCCACACCCTATTTAGGATTCAAGCCAGGATCATGCATTGTATTTTGTTGCCCTGTCTCTTTATTAAAAGGTTTTTAACCTAATTTAAGTGACCAAAGATCTTAGAACCAGTTCTGGCTATGATTGCTCTGTGGAAGAAGTCTGTAAAAGGAAGACTCCTAAACGAGATGATGGCGAAGTCCATATTTGTGGCTTAAGCCAGCTGGTGTCAGCGCAGGCATGGTTTTATGCTGCTGGAAAGGCAGGAAAGACCTGTTTCCTGCACTGCCTCCGTCGTCCCAGGGCTTTAAGAAGGGCCCCCCCACCACCACCACCCCAACAAATCTGGGAGTTATGCCCTGTTGGTCAGTTAAGGGAAGCTGATTTGCCACTTGGATGGAGTTGAGGAAGAATCAGTGGCCCCAGATGTATTTCCCCTCAGGGCTGC
This sequence comes from Myotis brandtii, assembly GCF_000412655.1. Lineage (NCBI taxonomy): Eukaryota > Metazoa > Chordata > Mammalia > Chiroptera > Vespertilionidae > Myotis > Myotis brandtii. The sequence continues at coordinate 928 of NW_005323524.1, read as the reverse complement.
TGGCATTCACACTGTGTCATTGGAGGCCTGACCCTCACTTTTATTCATTTTATTCAAAGGAAAAGTCCTTATGAGAGAAGAGGAGCTGGGGAAACTGCCAAATGCCTTAGCGGAAATGGCATTCCTCGGTCTAAGAAGATCCTGGGGTGAAAGCAAAAGCACAAACCCAGGAGGTTGGCCACCACCATCTTTAGAGCTCCTCCTGGATGGCCTCGAGGGGACAGCCCAGAGGCTCCTGTCTGGGAGGGGCTCTCCTCCTCCACACTGGCCCCCAGGGCTCCTGCCCTCTCCCTCGCTTCAGGCCCTGGCCCATGCCCTCACAGAGAGGGGTTTATAGTGAAGCTCTGTCCTGCCAACATTGGAAGGCCTCCTGCCCGAACCACCCTACTACCATCACCCACTCTTTCTCAGGGCCACACCCCTTCTCTCTGGGCCTGGGTGCCTTGAGCCCGGTCCTCTGCCTCCTTCCTGCTCTTCATCCTCTGACCTCAGCCCCAGCAGCCTGAGCTCTCCCTCTTGCCCTGCTCTCTCAGTCCCCTCAGCTTTTCCCTTGGGCCAAATGAGTATCACCAATGGCTTAGAAAGTGAAGAGGCAGGAATCTCCAGAACCCCAATTAGAAGTTTATAAAAAGCATTTTTTACATGAAAATTTTATTACATATATGTTATATCTGTAGCACAGTTCATCCTCATTGTCAGATATATTATGACCTACAAGTTAGGCCCTGATTGCCTAACTCCCATGTAACATAGATGCTCTAGAAAAAAGCATGTCAAGTTCCAGAAAACCTTACAGCACCTTACTCCTGATCAGCTTTTCCTGCTTTATGATTGACCATGTTCCTGTGTACTTAGTTGGTAAGATCTTCTAGATTGATAGTGTTCTTTGTGATACATATGCTAATATGTGTAATACATATATATATAT
>NW_005323523.1:0-1411 GCF_000412655.1 Myotis brandtii | reverse complement strand
CAATCTCAGAACCCTGATTAAGAAATAACATTTTATGTTAAGTACGACCTTGATTACCACAAAGAACAAGGGCGCCTCAGAAGAGTGACTACAAGAGCCAGAACAAGATGGAATAGAACCAGAAGTGACATTTGTAAGCTAATTTAAAATGTGAAAAATTAAACTCTCACCCTGGCAGTCCACTTTCAAAATGTCCTACAGAACTTGGCAGTCTGGGTTTCCCTACAACATCAGAGCAAAGTCGCCTTTCTTTCTAACCCTCTCGTTGAACGGACAAGTCTCGGAATGAGCTGCTGCTGTGCATAGCTGCTTGGGTTTAAATTAGACCATGATGTCAGTAAAGATGGGTACAGGTACCCTTTCTCTGGTTTTCTTGATTTGGGTGAAGCAATTACAAAAGAGTGTGCATGCTAACAATAGGAAGTTGTTATTCAACCATTCTTCAAGTGTAGAACAGAAAATCTAATCAATTTGGCCTTCAGTGAGCTGCTATTGCAACTCTAACAGGGCTTTGTGGGCTTGATAATATTATTAACCTTGTTTGTTCCATAATAGGTAAGGCCAGCAAGGACCAGTCTTTGAATTGTGAGTTTTTGTGTCATTTGCTCTCTGGCTATGCTCAGCTTCCTATGACCTCCCCACTCCCATCCCAGTGTATGTCTCTATTATCACTTTTGCACAGAAACCTAAAGGTGAAAGACCTGAGGGGTTGTGAAGGAGGATAGGGAGAGCCAGGTTCACGAGAAAACAAATGTGCTTGTTATGTATACGCAGATAACACACATGCAGCCAGCGCTCTAAAAGCTGAACAGTAAGCATCATCAGTAACAGGAGAATTCTTTTAAGCGCTAATCTTATGAAATGATCACAGGTCACTGCTCACCTGAATGTGTGCCTGAGACTACGATGCTAATGTGAAGTAAAATGCAAGGCATGAGAGACCTAAACACACACCTTTTCATCCATGGACAAATAATCGCAGAACATGTTGCTTCACACACATGAATAGAAATGTAAACAGAGGCCTGGTCTTTGAATTTGAAAATAAGCTTTAGAGGGAGAGCATTGGTTTTTGGATTTGGTGGGACAGGGGTGCATATTCCAGCTCTGCTTCTTACAAGCCGGATGGCCTTGGGCTTGTGATATGGACTCACTATGACTCAGTTTCCACATTCAGTTCTCTGGTTTGAAAGATCTATCATGTACAGAGTACCTACCCATTACAAAGGCTTCATAAATAGTTATTTTTATGATTCACTGTGGCTTTTGCAGGTATTTTAGTTTTCAGACAGAAACATCAAGTGGAAAAATAACGCTTTCGGCAAATTAACAGGAGTCTTTCCAAAATATTATGGATTAAGGTTTCATTCAGTCTTTTAGGATTTGCTTGTAGACTTAGGAGGATTTTTGC
>NW_005323522.1:0-1410 GCF_000412655.1 Myotis brandtii | reverse complement strand
CCTTAAGGTGGGTGTTGCCAATTTTTGGAATTTTATAACTAAGAGATCTTAGAAACGTTTTTTGGGGGGGAGACATGCAAAATCTCTTTAAAATTTGACTCCACCCATTTTTCAGTGTAGAAAAAATTTCTTAAACAAGATACAAAGAGCACAATTTAAAAATTATAGATTTACACATTAAACTTCATTAATTGGTCCCATAAACAAAATGAAAAGATCAGCCGTAGACTGGAAGTATACATTTGCACTCATATATTTGACAAAGGACTAATATCTAGGACATATAAAGAGCTCATAAATCAATAAAAAGAGAGAAAAAACAGAAATGTGGCTAAAAATTTTTAAATAGGCCACCCACAGAAGAGGAAACTTAATAAACCTGTTTAAAAATGCTAAATTTTCTTAGGAATTAGAATATCCATGATAAAAACACAATAAAATTTACTGTATGTTTAAAAAGTGTTAAGAGGGTAGATTTCATCTTATGTGTTTTGTTTTGTTACCAAAATTAACAACAACAAAATGAAAAGCAGCATCACACCCACCACAATGGCAAATAAGATAAGTCTGTGGATACCAACCGAAACATGGGTAAGGACAGGGCAATGGTAACCCTTATGTCCTGCTGGTAGGAATGTGGTACAGAATACCTTCATTGTATGAATGGATCATTTCTGGGGCTGCGAACCTGGTTTGGGGTTTTTGCATCCGTAGCAAGATCCCAGTTTACAAAGTGAGCAACATGTGAGATGGAAACGGCTGTATCCAGAGGAGGCCCTGGAAAAAGAGTGTTGAGAAAGTCATCTATCCACAGGGCTCTGCAGAGGGCTGCGGACCAGGAATAGGCCAAGGGAGGTCTGGACAGGTGATCAGAGGGACAGAGCCAAAGGTTCCCAGAGGAGGAGGGAATTCCCAAGGCTCTCTCCAGCGTGGCTACAGGACTTCATAGAAGTGTCTGCAGCCTCTCCCCAGGGTGGGGGACAGTAAGCCAATTTCAAGGAATCAGAAAATTCCTTTAGACTGGATCCAGAATTTATACCCCTTCATGTTGGAGAAGGAAAGTCAATATTCCCCAAGGTCCCACAGCCAGTTGGTGGTGGAGCCAGGATTCACAGCCATGACTCGCTCGTGGCTTAAATATTCATTGTTTTGTTTCAGAAACGAATCTTGCCCATTTTTCCTTTCCTCTTTCAGACTGAAGAAGAAAACTGACCACGCAATATTGATTGAGCTACTTCTCAGTTCTGACACCATGGAGAATACAATCTAGCTCAAGGCACTGTCCCTCCTACCCTCAAGGCTGGCAGGACACTATTGAAACATTAACATGTGAGGTCCTGCCCCCATTCCTTGGAGACAGCCAGGACCTTTGTATTTCCTTTTCCTAGGACTTGTTGCAGGGGTAAAGTA
>NW_005323521.1:0-1410 GCF_000412655.1 Myotis brandtii | reverse complement strand
TCTCTGAAATCAACAAAAAATATATATATTAAAAAAATAAAAACCAATAAAACATGTCTTCAGGTAAGGATTAAAAAAATAATAAATTGCTGTAAGAAAATTTGTGTCTTTCCAAAGATATAATATGTATTCCTGAGATGAAATATCTTATTTTAAAAAGTAACCTGGGGACAGAGCAGGGCTTTCCATAGCAGTGCCTGCCCCTGGGGAAATGATGGAAGAGGACCCATCCTCTTGACCTGATTGGCTCAGTCTAGCTCTGCCACCTTTCCCTCCCCATAGGATCTCTACCCAGCCTGTCATTCTCTAGGGCCTGCAAACATGGGGTAGTTGGGGACAATGGCCAGCTCCTTCCCAGCCCTTCTTGCTTTGTACTGAAGAATTCTCAGTGAATGCAATGCCAGCACACTGCCAATTCTTTCCCAAAAATAAGAAGCCAGTGTATCTTACTTCATCCTTACTTCAAGCACTTTTGAGCATGTGTATTTAACGGTTGAATTTTCAGCACCAAAAGCTGCTGAATATCATTCCATATGTGGCCAAACCTAGGCGCACTGCAAATTGAGATTGTTATAGCTCTTACCTTTGGGAAGCTCATATTTTAAGAAAGGATGGCAGTATAAAAGCTGCACACAAGAGGAAGCAAAGGCAGAGTTAGGGGCTCCCCTGTTGAGGACTCCCATTAGCTGTTGAGAAAATTTCCTGGAAGAATTGGGGCTGTGAAGAATTCCTGGCCTGATGTTTAAGAAAGTAGTATTGGTACAAGTGGCAGGTGGCTCTGGTAGATGGGGGTACAATTTAGGGGTAGAGGTGAGAAAGGGTCCACAAAAGTGTTGGATAAGTTAACCTGTTGGGGGCATAGAAGAATCTGTTGAAGGCAATAGGAAGGGAGTGGAGACTCAAGTTGGTTTTTTATTTGAAGTTACGACTTCATCTGAGGCAGAGGTGGACCAGAGAAGATTTGAGGCTGCCATGAGGAATAATTAGCCGGGACTGGGAGAAGGTGGGGTTTCCAGGAGATACTTCTTTCCTTACAGAAGGTGCAAGGGCCCAAAAGAATGCTGAGTATAGAGAAACCATTTCTTGAGGTGAGACTTGGGACACTACCATGAAAAGGAAGGAATTTTCCCTCCACCCTATGCCTGGTCCCAGATGTAGGGGGTTATCTAATAAGCATTCTTTTTAAAAATAATAATAATAACAATGTGTGATAAGCTCATTAGAGAAAAGAAACAGAACAGCAAATATACAACTCAGTGTCAAAACCCTCTTTACTAACACTCTCTTTCTCTTTAGAGTTTGTTGGGCATCTTTCCGGCTCCTTTATGCATTTACATTTTATATCTTGCCTCTTCTTAACTATTTCCTAGTGATTTTTTAAAAAAATGTAAATCAGGTTATGCCAGTCCT
>NW_005323520.1:0-1410 GCF_000412655.1 Myotis brandtii | reverse complement strand
GGGTCCTGAGGACTGGCCGGCGGGTCAGAGGTCGCGGACACGCCTCCGGGAAACGCCCCAGGCCCCAGAGGCCAGAACGAGCCGTGCCCGACTTGGAATATTGTTCATGGTCCCGCCACCGTTCCCTGGGCGATTCCCCGGATCCCCCACAATGGACACTGACGCGCCGCCGAGTCTGCCCCCTCGAGAGCCTAATGCAGCCGGGGACCTCAGGAGGCGCTCGGTAAAGGCTCACCCATTAAAGCGCTCGCCCGCCAGAGAGCGGGCGGCGTCTGCGCGAATCACTGTCGCCCCCTGGTGGCGAGCTGGGAACTGCACCCAGAGCCGGGAGCCTGGCCTGACTGCGTTCCCCAAGTTGGGGCGCCTGCCCTATCCAGTCTCTGCCATTGTGCTGAAGTGGGGGCTGAGGAGTGTGGCGCGTAGACAAGCTGAGAGAATCGGTGGAGGTCGCTCTTGAATGGAAAATGCCTGTTTTGCTATCCTTTACTCATTTCATTCCATAGATCTGTATTAAGCACCTACTATATGCTGGGTGCTTGGGGACATAGTGGTGAAGCAGCCTGGTGGAGTTTACAGACACTGTAAACAATAACTGCACGGATAAATTTAATTGCATTTGTGACACGTGTTCCTAGGGAAACATACGGAGCATGAGTAACCGAAGGTCCTAAAATCATGTACATTTTGTAAATCAGACAATAACGTTAGAGAGGGGGGAAAAAGAACACTGTGTGGCCTCAGGAGAATTGGCAGGGAGCTCTCTTACCTCGTGTGTGTATGGTGTGTGTGTGTAGAAAGGGAACTCCTGTTATAGGAGATATACCATATCCATTGTCTCACTGAATCTGCACAGCAATCCTTTTGAAGTTACAATCACCACCTCCCCGTTTACAGCCTTGGTGAGCTTGAGGCTCCATGTCAGAATATTCTCCTTTAACATCTGGATGTCTTGATCACAGTGATCAATGGGACCCAATTCAATGGCTTTTAAATACGACTCCCACTCCCAGGGAGAAGTGTGTGTGGCAGGAGTCAGAGGACGGTCTGGTAGAATACCTGCAGCCTCTCCTCTGTCTTTACTGGGAAAATCTCAATCAACCAGAATGTGTGGGCTGAGGGTTCTGTTTAACTGAATGTTCCATGCCCCTCAATACCACATCCAACTTAGTCCTTCACCTTGGCATCTCCCGTCTATCCTAGAATTTAAGAATGGGAGAGAGAACATAGCCTCCCTACTGACATTACCTGTGGAAACTCCAAACCCAGATGTGTCCCCAGCCCTGACCAGCTTCACCACCACAACTCCAATCCCCAAAAAAAGCCCAGGCCCAGGATCGACTTTTCTACCCTGTCAAGCTTTGAGGGGGATAAAACTACAACTCCCAGAGTCCTCCTGGCCCCAGAAGAGGC
>NW_005323519.1:0-1410 GCF_000412655.1 Myotis brandtii | reverse complement strand
GCAAATTGTCCCCTCAACAGGGAGTTTGACCAGGGGGTGGGACCGGCTGGCCAACCACCCGAGACCCCTCTCCCCCCAGGTGGCCCTGCCCAGTCAGCCCCAATCGGGGCAGGTCAGCCAGACCCCACCCATGCACAAAATCATGCACCAGGCCTCTAGTAGAACCTAATTTCCCATACTTGTCATTAAATTAGATCTCAGAATTCAAAGTTACATGATAACACATTTCATAAATATGCTTAATCTTTAATTCCCACTTTTTTGTACTTAAAAATATCAATACCCAAACAAGACTGAGATAAAAAGAGCACTTACCAAAAAGAGAAAGTAGTTATCTGATTTAGGATTGCTAATTAACATTTAATAAGAAATTAAAAGTGTGGTGTCTGGAGAAGTCGGAAAACATTAGTATGGCTGTCTAAAAAGTATTTAAGAAAAGAATAATATAAATAATATATAAAATAATATAAAGAAAGTAATGTAAATTTCTTAAAACAATTATGGCATCTAGTCCTAAAAAATTAGAGAACTTCTGAAGTCATTCACACATTATCTCTAATTTTGCCTATTAATTTCATTATGATAATTAAATCAATAAAGTCAATGAGACAGATGAATTAACTGAAGAAAATTCAAAGCAAATTAAATTGAATTTAAGACTCTTGTACAGTTATTAATGACGCATACACTCTGCCAAAGAACAGACTGACAAAAATTTAAGATCTCTTTTAGCAAACACTCTTCTAACACTTTTTAATTCAATGATAATTATTACATCCTTATTAGGTAACCATGTGCCATGCTTGAAGTTGGCCATTGAAAACCTAATGAGTTAGTTCACATTGTAGCTTACTAACTATGTGAACTTACATGACTTCTTTTTAATTCTGTAAGTCTACTATAAGAAAGCTGGAGATGTTTGGCACAGGTCGTAAGGAAGAATGTTTAGAAGGCATTTATCTGAAGAAGGGATCGAACAGACTAGAATAGAATAGATTCCTAAGTGCCTTCCTTATGTCTGACAGCATGATGTTTGGCACAGGGAACCTGTGAAGGAGACAGACATGATCCCTTTCTTCATGGAATTCACAGCCTTGAAGAGAAAATGGAGAATAAAATAAGTAATCAAGCAAAGAGAGGAAAAATAAACCACACAACAGGTTAGAATGGGTGCTATGATGGAAATAAGCAGGCTATTGAGACAGATAATGGGGAAGGGGCTGCTTAATATTATAGCATCAAGGGAAGACCTCTCATCCTTTCCTTTGTGTCAAATGAATGTCCACAATCTTTGTCCATTTTTATATTGGGCTACTGGATTTTTCTGTCAATGTATAGAAGTTCTTTATATGTTTGGTAATTAAGTTTTGTCTGTGATATGACTTGAAAAAAGTTTTCTCTGGTTTGATG
>NW_005323518.1:0-1410 GCF_000412655.1 Myotis brandtii | reverse complement strand
GGAGTGAGGCCTAGGGTCACTCACGCCTCAGCCCCGGCAGGGTCTGCTCTGGGCAGCCCAGCCTTGGCTGCTCTCCTATGCGCTTGGCTGCAGCCTCCCTGGCCCTGGAGTCCCCTCCCAGGTCTAGCTTCACCAAGTCGTGCTTTCTGGACACTGGTTCCAAATCCCGGATCCCAGAGGAGCAGGCCTGCTCAGCCTGTGCACCCACCCGCATGGGTCCGTGGCAGCTCTCCCTGTTAGGGGTGTACAGTCTCAGAGGCGGGCATGGCAAGCAGGGGAGGGGACCACCCAGGACAAGGCCAGTGCGTGGCCCTGTCCACGGAGGCTTGGACTCGACAAGAAGAAGGCTTCTGAATGAGGCCTGACAGACTCCTCAAGAGACAGCCCTCAGGGATGATGTCCAGGAACAAGACTTACACTCGGGGAGAAGAGACTAGACAATGAACAGCTGTCTTCATTGTTTGTAAACTGGATCGAGGAGGTCAGAAAACAAGAGAACATGCAAGCTGCGTCTGATTAGAGGAAGAATAACTGCCTGTGTGTGGAGCCAGATGTGCAGGGGGCGGGCCCACGTTGGCATGGGGAGCCTTCATCCCGTCTTGCAGTAATATTTCCGTTGGCCTTCTGTTAGGACAGCTGCCCTCAGATGTTCATTCCAAACACGGGACGTGAGCAGTTTCTCAAACATCCACCAGATGGTAGCTTCCTACCAGAAATAGGTTTCAGGTTGTGGAAATCCAGATTGTGTTCCAGCCCACAGACAAGCTACCGAGGGAGATGCCCACTCTGGCTATGGAGAAAGGAAAAGAAAGACCGTAAGAACGGATCTTGGGGCGGGGCCAGTATTGGGGGAGGGGGAGCTACAGTGTTTTTATTTTCAAGAATATGGAACAGCACTCGCAGTGTCCTTTCTGTGGTGGGGGAGCCGCTGGCAGATGTGAGGAACAGTCGCAGAGGAGGCTGTGCGCGGGAAGGGCTGTGAGGTGAGCCCCTGGCTGACAGTCCTCGGGTGCCTTTGTGTTACCCCGCTGGTTGCCAGGTGCCTCTGAGTCTGCACAGGGCTGCTGGGAGCTCGGACATGAGCGCGGGCTGCTCTGTAAAGAAGGCCTTTGTGGAGAGACCTCCTCATTTGTTTAGCATTTGGGTTCTGAGGCCCAAGACACAGTCTCCCCAGGTTGTGCAGAGTCCTAAGGGAAGGGAACTAACCTTTACTGGGTGACCATTGTGTCCTGTTTTGCCTGGGACTTTGCTACTTTTAACACTGAAAGTAAAGCAAACCTCCATGGTTGGTCCCTGGCTGCCTGGAAGGTACCCGCTGGGCACGTTGCTAGACCCTCACATGCATCCAGTGACCTGGGGGCCGGGGCAGGGGGATGATACTGTCCAATTATGAATCACTTTATTGCTGGT
>NW_005323517.1:0-1410 GCF_000412655.1 Myotis brandtii | reverse complement strand
CCCCATTTTACAGAGAGATCATTCTGGAATTCTAAGCCAAATCTCTCCGATCCCCAAATCCATGCTAAGTTCACCAGGCCTCTGTATCAGAGGAGGTGGGCAACTTTCAACACATTTCCTGGTTGGATCTATGCCTAATTGGGGCACAGTAGTTGTGCCCCAAGTGTCAGATAAACCTACCTGCTACTTCAACCCACCGTGAGAACCCCACTGTTTTCTCTAACTTCCTTCTTTGTTATAATTAGACAGATTCCTTTTATGGTTCTTACCGTTAACTTCTGGTCTCCTTTCCCTTCTCCTAGGCCTGTCTTCCCCTGTACACTCCCCTCATTTAGATGCCTCATTCAGGCCAGGTTTGTCAGTCCTGGGACACCCCTGGTTCAGTCCTCCTTTGATCTTCAAGTGGAAATTTGTAACTCCCAGGGTCCCAGATCCCTTGGTGATGAATCGTGAGTGGATCTGAATCCAGGGCACTGGGGAATTTGTTAGAGAATTGTTTCTTGAGGAGATTTAGGGGCACATGATCAGACCACATGTGTGGAAAGCACTAAATAACCGAAGGCAACAAAAGCCCCATTTTGATCCCTGCTTTTAGAAATAACAGAGTCCTGGTTACCCCAGAATTTCTGTGAGCCAGATGGACCAATGTTTTGCCTGAATGTCCCACAGTAAGTTTGCTATCAAGAAACCTCTGCCTCTGAAACTATCCTGACAATTTCTTTCCTGGCCTGTTTAATGTGGCCTGTTCTTGTTATGTTAATGAAGCTTCTGTTAATACCGAGGTGACTTTATACAATGCCAAGATGTGTGGGAGCAGCATTCTGTAAAACAATTAATAATATTTTCTGGAGTGGAGAAACCATCAATCTATTTGGCAACTAAGCAACCTTAAGTGCATCCTGGACTAAGGAAAGATGAATAGTGGGAGGTTAGCCCTTTGAGGGAAAAATGAGGCTGTGAGCATCAGTAGTCACCCAGCCATCACATAAGAAAATTAACTTTTCTTCAAGAAAATTATATGGTCAGGCATGTCTTCTTACCTATCCAAGGAAAAGGGATTCTTGGTGAGCTGATTCCAGAATTCGTTTCTATTCAGCAGCAGGAATATCCCTACATGAATGGTGGATACAGGGCCATTTCCAGACTTTATGGGTCCTACCCCCCACCATATGAATCATATTTAAATGCACCCACATTCTCATTCAAAATATAATATGGGGGCAAAAATGTTAGAAAATAAATTTATTAAATTCCTTTCAAAAATATGTGGCTTCTGGTCACTCATTTAATTTATCATTGACTATAATTTCTTGAAAATCATCATACATTCTCTGGGATGCTTGCAAATTGCTTTCAATGATAACAAAACATAATAATGAGTGAAACTGACATCATGTTTCATTTTGTAGA
>NW_005323516.1:0-1410 GCF_000412655.1 Myotis brandtii | reverse complement strand
AGGCAAATCAAAATAAGGTGTCAATCATTTTCACTATGCACAATGACAATAACCTCTATATTTCTTTAACATAAAAATGTAGTATAGTTCAGTGGTAGTACCTACAGAGAGCTCTATGGATTTCAAAAATACATTTGCACACTTAGAAAGAAAATTGATCATCAATAGATCTTTGTCCTTTGTCTATGCAGAACTTCACCAAAATATTTTAAATTTTGCAGTACCTGTGGATGGATTCTATTTTGGAAAAATAATAATATTACTTGTGAAGAAACTCTGTAGTCCATTAGGTTGAGACCACATAATCCTTCCTTTATCCTCTGAGACATCGGACAGAGATTTAATGAGTATAGGGAAGTAAGTTGCTGCATAAACTCAAATCATTATCCTCAGGGCCAAATTAAATAACCAAATTAAGTGGGTGCAGTTACACTTATACTTACTATTTACAGATATTAAGTCAGTTTACAGTCATTGAATTTTATTAAAGGGAACTAAACTTTTTTTTCAGCATTCATTTTATAATAGCATAACACAGCAATGCAGTTTCTAATCAGACCCATTCCTCTCTGACAGATTAGGACCATTTGTTAAAGCTCTCGTTAGGAAATAGTCAAATGTTTTCATCAGGTTCATTGCAGATGATGGAAACTGTTGCCCTGAAGGCTTACTTTTACAATGTGAAATTACATGGGAAATAATTATTGGAATTGAGATTTCCATTTTAGTGTATATTAACAGAAATTAATAAGAACATTATCCTTTAAATATATACATCTTTAAAGCCATACATCTCACATAAGACTAAAGAGAACTAGAGAGAATTATTTCATAGTTCCTAAATGAAAATTGCAGTCACTTAAATAGATGCTATGGATGCAGGAAACATTCACATTAATATACTTTATGAGCCTCAGAAAAATTACTGAGAAATAAGAACTATTAGGGGAGGTCTGAGTAAACCCAGTTATAGTTTAGTAATCGTCAGACTTCTTACAGTCAGCCACATCAGAAATAAATCCAATCTGAAACCAAAAACACATGCAATAGAAAATCTTGCAGTTGTGTTACTATTTTTCCATTCATCTTCATTTAAGGCTTCCTGCAAAGCCTTTCCTGAATGATGAAAATAACCTGCAAAGTAGGAGGTGAACTACCATGAAAAAATTAGTATTTTTGTCATTTTTATAAGTACAGCTCCTTCTATTAGTATGTTTTATTAAACTACTCAGTCTTTCCAATAAGACCTGCCTCATTTCATTTGGGCGGCATGGTTTTCACTTTGAGGTTTAAGTATAAAAAACAAAACTCTCTCTGATGTGGATTTGAGAAGGCTGATGTTGCTGGATGACTAGGTGATTGTATTGCAATGTGTGTGCATAGTGTGTGTGTGTGTGTGTGTGTGTGTGT
>NW_005323515.1:0-1409 GCF_000412655.1 Myotis brandtii | reverse complement strand
CCTCTATATTTCTAAATTTACAATGACTATAAAATGCCTTTATTTCAGATGTTGAGTCAAGATATATATAAACAGAGTACATGCATTTCAACAAACAGTTCTAATAAAAACACAAAATAAAATTCAAAACTAATCATGAATGTGGTTTCTATTGTCCTCTTCAGAGTTTGAATTTTATGTACATTTCATAAGCTGCTCAAAGCACATAATTGTGATTTGAGAAATGTATAAGTTTGAGTACCATGAGAGTGTGGCTGGATATGTGGACATATTTTTAACATTAGGATTTTATAATTTTATAAAGCTCTGCATTCACAGCTTTTTGATCCCAACATCCCATGCTTATAACAAATAATTGAAAACTGTATACTCTTTTTGGATCACAAAGATTTTTTTTCTAGCAAATTTACCCTTTCCATGGTATTCTGAGCTACCTATCAGACCAGACTAAAAAGTAAAGTAAAACCTGTACCTTTGTTTTCTGAATGAAGATGATCTTTAGATATATCAACAAGAGAACAGGTCCGCCTACTCCCACTATAGTGCTCAGAATGCAGCTTTCCTTCCTAAAAGATTTAGATATTTTCTCCCTATAGCTTGCTATGCTGAAAAATATATATTTCACTCCTAACTGAAATGCATTATTCTTCCTTTATTCCTTATAGAAAATTTCTACAAAATTATAAATACATGAGAATATTTAAAAACTATTTGTAAAAATTAGAATATTTTCCCCCAGACTATGACTAAAAGTTGGTAAGGTTATATAAAATATTTCAGTCATAAAATATTTCTGACATTCTAAAATTATATATCAATACAATGGTATAATTAAGACCAATATTCTGAGTTTGTTTTCATGAATTTATATCAATATATCAATAAATGTGACCTAACGTTAAATAATCATATGTCCAACCCAAATCCATACCTTACATTAGATAAATAGCATCTGTTGCCTTTATACCACCATTGATCTCTTAGGTGCATATTTTACCTCTTTACCTAGATTATGACATCCTCAAAGATACATTATCTTACATATTTTTTCTTATGTAAACTCTTATGTATTCAGAAGCTCCTATACTGAGATTACTGCACTTCTTAGCAACAGATGTGCTGAGATTTGAATTATATGACTCTATGAGTCCTATGTTTCAAAGACTCAATGGATTTTTTATGCATTTATCATGCAAAGCCTGTACAATTAAAGGTGAAATTTTACAAAGAGAAATAATTCCATCATGAATTTAAAGGAAATACTAGTTATTCAAAGATAATTTCTCAACTTACAGCATTCTAATATCTACAAATACAGTTTGAATAATTATAAAAGTAGTGTTTATGAAACTACATTTCATTTTCAAAATTTAGCTATCAGCTCTTAAAGTGTGTATACATTTTTGGGG
>NW_005323514.1:0-1409 GCF_000412655.1 Myotis brandtii | reverse complement strand
AAAGGAAACAGAGTGGCAGTAGGAAATGGAGGGAACCTGAATGGTCTACACAATTTGACTTGCTCAGTTACTTTCTGCACAGTCCTTTCTTTTTTCTTGCAATTCCATGTGACTCTCACCTCACCGACTGCTTTAGAGGATAGAAGTCTGGAGGATGAAAGGCCTGGACAGCTTTGTGATGCTTCATTCAGTATGATTTAGCCAAAACAAATGGTAACCTGTTTGTGAAAACATACCCTTTGACCTCCCAATTTGACTTTCTTAACAGCTCGCCAGCTTCCTCACACCTCTGGACATCATGCTTGGACTGTTGGCTGCAGCAGCCCACGATGTTGACCATCCAGGGGTGAACCAGCCGTTTTTGATCAAAACTAACCACCACCTTGCCAACCTGTATCAGGTAGGAGAGCTCAACACTGGACCAGGCACAGAATGGCCAGCTGCCTTAGACCCAGTCCTGGAGCCTGAATCTCACCCTTGGAGATGGCTTCATTCAGGGCCAGCCACAATGATGACCACAGCCAAAGAGCATGGGTTTGAAATAGGTCCAGGATATCCCCCCAAAAGGATTAACTTGGTTTACAAGGATCTACAAGGAATTCAATTTGCTCTGAAGCAGATTTGAAATTATTAGAAGTCAAGCAGCATCCTTACTCTCTGATGGTCTGAGAGTATCTGTGTCCCTGGGAATTATCTCATATATCATGGCTAATTGAAGCTCATCTTTGTAGGACTTCTATAAATGATACTGCTCAGGTGCAACCCTAATTCAGACTTATGTCTCTAGGGCCATTTCTGTACTTTATAGGCCTCTGAGTTAGAGGTATTTTATCAAAGACAATAGACATTGTTTAAAAAAAATAGTTCAGCAGCATGAAAAGATTGGCCAGGAGAATTTTCACCCCATGATACGGTTTCAGATATTAAGCCATATGTCATAAATGAATTATCCCCAGAGTTTTCAGCAGGATTCTTTGGAGACCTTTGGTTGTCATTCACAAAATCATTACATACAAGAAAATTATTTATCTCAATTTTAGTAGAGCTTTTGTAAAAAATTTAGTGCTGAAAGAATTCCTGGCAGATCCCTCCCATAAAACAGCTTCCTTCTATAAGATGTTGCAGCTTAAGAATGCATTTATTTCCAACAAAGCACAACTGGAACATTTTCAAAAGCCTTTCCCATCCAGTTGATTTGCTTTGGGCATAGGGAGAAACTGGTATTCCAAGGTTTATGGCTCCATCTGGTATGTATTTTAGCATTGGGCTTCCCTGGGCTGTCAGCCAGCACCCGGAGCTGGGATAGATACAGTCATAGAGAGGGGACAGGATGACAGAACTAAGAAAGTCTTTTGATGATAAACTAAAAACTAAAAGGAAAAGAAAGAAAGAAAGAAAGAAAGAAAGAA
>NW_005323513.1:0-1409 GCF_000412655.1 Myotis brandtii | reverse complement strand
AGCAGATGCTACATATCCTGATGTAACTTTTTCTTGACCTCTTGTGTGTTTATAAATAAGTTGTCCATTAAGTTTATTATCTAAATCTGAACATGCTTGGGAGTGAAAGGGCTGTTAACTGGACAGATGTGGAAGCGATATGCATAAACCAGGACTGTCCTAGCGAATGGGGACATATGGTCATCCTACCTGTGAGGTAGTCATCTGTCAGTCACACTCCCTTTGCCGGATACGGCCCTGTCAGGTTGGAGGAAACAGCTGGATCCTTGCTTGGCCACAAATCATTTATGGGCTTTCATCAGCATTGCTGAAGAATTTACATAGAAAATTATGTACTTCCACGCACAGGACGGTTTACAAACATCAGGGTCGGTTAAATTCTTGAATTAAGCTCTGCTAATGGTCATTCTTGATGAGAGCTCCCACTCTGCCATCCTGTTTACTCCTAAAATGGTTACATCTCACAAAGAAGGTGCCAAATTTGAGGTCTATAGCAACCCTCGTTTAAAATGATCATTTCCTCACACTCAAAAGCTGAGAGGCAGAGGTTGTAAAATGCTCCTTTGAAGGAACTTAAGAGGTAAATTGCCACCTTGGCGGCTGAGAGCTCTGCACATAATATCCATATGGGCTGGTCATAGCTCAGGAAAACCTAGGGAAGCATGTGTAGATGAAAAGACCATCAAACAAACATATTAACCAGTTGTGTTTGAAGTGCAGGAAAACAGAGCAGCTGAGAGCTGTAAGGCCCAGGTGAGTCTGAGTCAGGGTTTCCCACTACATCCTGTCTCCACATCCTGCAAGTTTTCAACATCTTTTACCGGCCAGGCTTTCCGGGTGATGAGCTTCCTAGGATGTGGGCCCTGAATGCATGTTCCGGTACATCCTCTCTGACTTGGAAGTGTTTACTCTCTGTAAATATACCTCTACTCTCATACTATCTTTAAAGTCCTTTAAAAAAAATCCCCACACTTAGGTTATAATTAAAATTGTCCCAAATACATATATGTATGTGATAAATAGGTGTGTAGTTCCTTTCAATTATTCCTGAGTTTTTCTGGAAAACCAGTATCCAGTCTTGTTAGGCAGAAATATATGTGTGAAGCTGGGTATTAAAAGAAATGCAAAACTGAGCATCTAAAAGAACAGGGTTGTTTTTATGCATAATATTTAAGTTTAATCACATGAAATTAGACCTAATGATCAGCATCAGTTGATTCTCCCTGAACTATATCAACTACAGCATTAATGATGTTTAGGATCTTTGTCATGGTAGTATTAAAATCATCCTCTAATCACACTCAAGAGCAAGATTTACTATAAAATAAGTCCATCTTGCAACATTTGTGACAACATGGATGAATCTTGAGGACATTGTGCTAAGTGAAATAAGTCAGACAGAGAAAGAC
>NW_005323512.1:0-1409 GCF_000412655.1 Myotis brandtii | reverse complement strand
GTAGCTGCTTAGGGGCAAAGCACACATCTCCACACCCTTCTGCCCAGTTCCACACGTGCACCTCTGGACGCTGCGGCACACTCAGCCCAGCTTCAGTCCCCTGCCCTTTCATTTCGCCTCGAATGGCATTTGGTAGCTTCCTCCTCCCATTGAGCCTACCCACCCCTTTAAGACCTCAAGATACCAACTCACTGTGCTCTCTACCAGGAAGCCCCCAGCTTTTCCCTTCAGGGATGCTTGTAATTGCTCCTCCCCGTGTCATTATTTAAGTATTCCCCTGTGCCTAGCACTGTGCTCAGACCTACAACTCTGCATTTCAGAAGAAGGGAAGGTCAGGGGATTTTCTTTGCTTGCATGGGGGGAGGGGGGTGGCCATGCTGTATAACTCAGCCGCTAGAGCAGGACTGGAATTCACAGGCTACTGAGCTGGGCTGAAATGTCTTGGAAATGCGATCAATGTACATCTGCACCACAAAGACGCAAGAACGTTTATAGAGAGAGAACCAGCACCCATCAACCATGAGGAAAATGTAAATACGCATGTACATTTTACACCATCAATTGTTATTAGGGAAAGGGGAACTTTGCCCTATATTTTGGAAGGGAGCAAACGTTTCTGATCTCTTTAAAAGGTCTGCCCACTTTTCCTCATTTAGGGAAATATCTGCCCACCTCCTCAATTATGGACGTTAGCTAGCGTCAAGTGTGCAGGGAGTCTGAGACGGGGAGTGGGAACAATCAAAACGCCTCCAAAGAGGAATGCCTGGTTGTATGGGCCTCACACCACAGTCATCTGGAGTCTCAATTTCCAAAGATATCCTGTTACCTGCACCTCGTTGGGAAACTGCGTTCCAAGGTGTAACACCATTTCTTTATCTTCTTCTTTTGGGATAGCCAGGATAGTTTGCGTTTCCATGTAAAAATGCTCCTGTCCTTCCACGTGGATCTCACCTGTGAAGCATGAACACAGGACAGTGTTTGCCTGAAAGTCCCTCCCTGGAGGCTCTCAGTGGGGTTGGTTTATAAAGGGCAGGTCGCTTCAGCTTATGGAGAACTGGACTTTATACATTTGCTTAAACCACTTTTCCTCATTAACCTTCACTGTGCCCAGCCAGCTGGGTGACCAGGGGTAATTCAGTCCCCTTCTCTTGGGCTCGGTTTCTCATCTGTCTAGTGGGTGGTGAGATCCATGATGTGTTGGACTTGAGTGCACAGCCGAACCTGGCCACATATCCAGTCTCTGTCATCTCTTTGCTCAGTGAGTTTGGCCATGTTATTAAAGCTTCAGTTCTTGATCTGTAAATTGTGGGTAATAATACGCACCTCAATTAGGTAACATTAGAATAATTGAGTCATACTGAGGATAAGCAGCTTGGCAAAGGACACAAAGGTTTAAAATGGTAGAACTG
>NW_005323511.1:0-1409 GCF_000412655.1 Myotis brandtii | reverse complement strand
TAATTCATAGCTGCCCATACACAGGAAACAGAACTGAATTGGATGTCAGGAAATTAGCAGTCTAGACCTATATCTAATATACATTAGTTATTATAATTTTAGGTAAAACACTTAATAAAAAGTACCATTTATACACAATTTTTTTTTTGTTTAATATGAGACAATACATGGGCAGAGGCTTCTGAAAGTATAAATTCCTGAAATCAAGATTAAAAATGAAAGGGAATATCAAGAGTATATAATCAAATACATGTATTTCTTCTCAAATTGTTTCTCCATAAACTTTATTTACTAAAGCTACTATAGCTTAAAATATCTGAAATGGAAGAGGATGTTAAAAATTATGGAATGGTGGAAGCTCAAAGGAAGCATTTATTTATTTAAACTAATCAGGAGTTAAACTTAGTCATGCATTTATTCATTCAGCCTTTATTATTGAATGGAAGCTCTGCACGAGGCACTGTATTGGGCCTTGGAATTAAATAGGGAGTCAAAATAGAGTCTCTATCCTTAAGCAGTCTATATGCTAGTGGGAGACATAAATATTAACCAAACATTCATATAAGCAAATGTAAATACTTTTTAAAAATACAATGATATTGTACCATATAGGGATTTGATCATTTCAGAGAAGTCCAGTAAGTTTTTCTCAAGAACGTGACACTTGAGTTGAGATCTGAAGGGCATAAAGGAGTTAGCTACGTAAAGATGGGAGAAAGTAGTGTGACAATCTGAAAGAGAAGCATAAACAAAAACTGTAACAGAACAAATTATAGTGCATATACACAGTAGTGAGCAAAAATCAATAAGACAGGAGCAGAACGGGGAGACATGGTAATGCTTCAAGATACAGGAGAGAGCTATCAATCCAGACCATGAAAGTCTTCACAGATCACACTGATCTGTGACTACTGATGAGCAGAGAAAAGTATTAGAGAATTTTAAGCAGGAAGATGATGTAACTTGATTTGCTTCTAAAATAGATTGGTCTGGTTCTTTTGTGGAGAATGGGTGAGAAGGGTACCAGAATATATGGAGGTAGACAAATGAGTAGGGGTAAACAAACTAATAGGATATAACATAAGAAGCAAGGATGAAGGCAGCTTGACCCAAGATGGTGGTGGATCAACCAAGAACATGGAAAGTCTTAAGAAATATTTAGTAGGTAAATTGATAGACTACATGGCTAGATTGTTTAGGGGTTTGAGGGAGAGGGTGATAGAAAATGGCCTTTATTAAATTTTGGCTTCTGTTAACAGATGGATCATGAGGTCCTTAATTGTTAGAGACATGAAGAAATGAAAAGATCATAGATATGGTCTTGATTATATTGAACCTGTGATGCTTTTGAGATAGTCAAGAAGAGATGCTAACAGTGAGAAAAATTCAGGAGTCAGAAGCTCAGAGGA
>NW_005323510.1:0-1409 GCF_000412655.1 Myotis brandtii | reverse complement strand
AGTGTAGGGGAAAACCTCACACATGTGAAATGGCACTCACACTGTTCCATCCTAATGATTTTCTTCAGTGTTGTTCCAATTAATCCATAAGACACGGGAGGACTCCTAACCACCCCATAGAACTGGAGGGAATTTTCCGTCTAAAAATCTTAGCAGTCTATCTTTCAATAGAACTGCTCACATTTCCTGTTAATTAGTTTAATTCATATGTTTAAGAACTAGCTAATTATTATCATGTTTCCAGGATGTAATCTGTTCTTTAAAATACACACACATACACTTCGGCTCTAATGTTCTTTTCATTCAGTGTGTCTCTGAGAACCTTTGATCAAATGCTGTCTCTCTCTTCCTGGGAATATTTTGTTTTTTAATATAATAAATTTTGCTTCTCTTTTTTTCTACTTATATATTCTACCAGTATTAGTGAAAGTGTTCTTCTTTAGTACAAGTTAAGTCTTTAATACTATGCAGTTTACTCATTGCATCTTACTAGAGCAATGATTTTGGTTAAAGAGAAAGAATCATTTTTAATAGAAAGAAAAAGGATTAGGAGTAAGTGTAAGAGCACAAAATTAAGAAATTGCTTTATAATTTATTACTGGCTCATTTGGTTAAGTAATTAGAGATTTGAAAAGAACTTTGCAAAATTAAAAATATGCAAACTCTGTAAAATATGCAAAATCTACTTCTCTTGATAACTGTGTAGGCTAAATTTAAATCTAGGGGATAAATTGTGATATCACTAGGGATGAAGAAGGGCTGGTAATGGACTAGAAGATGATTTTCATTCTGTCCTTGTTAAAGCCTCGCTACATTTCCCAAACACGTCACTGATAATATAGACACGAGCAGGAACTTATACCCCAACCTCCCACCGCCTAGTCTACCCAACCAGTCCCACATTAACCCATGCCCTCTGCCTTCCCTCCCTCTGCAAAGGCTGTAGTATCTTCGCTCCTAGCAAAGGCCCAACCCCTCCACTGTACTCAGGGTCCCAACCCTTCTCGCCTCCTAGTCTTTTTGTACCTACAGTGAGCCTTCCCTCATGAATTACTGTCTCTCTGCTCGGTCATCCCTATCAGCATAGAAAGATGTCTCCATCCTTAAAACAAAAACAGTCCCTTCTCTGCCCTGTGTATTTTCCCAACTTTTTCTCTTGTCTACCACACAGAATATCTTCTTGAAATAGCTTGTTTTCTATAATCACACCCTTCCTGCCTCATATTGATTCCCCAGCAACTTGAGGATCAGCTGAGTGGGTTGGAAAGATGCAGGCAACTGAGCAAAGCTTCTTACCTAAACTGTGTCTCTTCAAGGTGTCCAGGAAGATGTCCCGTCCTACAGGAAGGATGGGGGCCCCATGTGAGGGTCTACTGCGTCCTGTGCCCTTATTGGTCTTCCTGAGGGCA
>NW_005323509.1:0-1409 GCF_000412655.1 Myotis brandtii | reverse complement strand
GTTTCTATCTCTTTCTCCCTCTCCCTCTCTGAAATCAGTAAACACTTATTTTTTTTAAAGGTTGCATATTGTATTCTTTGATTCATTTAAATAATTCCTCTCTACCCGTTGTTATATGTTATTTCACTTTTCTAACAAAAGCTACTTGAGTTTTCTCTTGTCTTCTATTGCATTTCAGTTGTCTGTGTACAACAGCCCTGTTCTTTACGCTCTGAATACCTGGAAGTCAGGAATTCTGCTCTGGGTCTAAAACAACTAGTCCAGTGCCTTTCACATGGTCAATTTTTATGAACTGTGTGCTCAAATGAACTACAAAAACTGGGGGTTACTTATGGAGAAACGACCTATTAAGCTGATCCAAGCATTTCATTTTACACAAGGTGAAACAGAGAGGAGAGGTGACTTGCCTAAGGTAACACAGGAAGTCTGTGGTAGAGCAGAGACTTCTTTGGAACAAACCATGCTGCCTGGATGAAATAGATGGAATCTAAGGCAGCTTCTACTACCACCGCTTCCACACATATATATTCAAGTAAAATATGTACTGATTCCAAAGCAATTTCAGGCTCTAAAATGTTGAAAAGCTTTCAATTAATATACTGCTTTGTAAAATCATTTTTGGTTATTAATGACACCTACATTCGGGGCCTCTTGTTCTTAATGTTGTGTCATCCCAGGAACATGTCAATCTGTGATGGATGTGGCTAATTTAGTGATTCTTCACAACTTTGTAGAGAATCACCCTGCCAGTTTTTGGCAAGAAGGTTTGCTTTATTAAACTTGGAATCCTCCATCGAGGATAAATAATGTCTCTGTCGGTCCCATCTTAGGGATGTGTTCCACTGGAGGGAAATATATAAGCTGTCTCTTTTTTCTCAGCCATGTCTATTTGTTTTGCTATGACAACAAACACAGCATATTGGAGGAGGGATTAGGCGGAACGTCAGGAGCCCTGGGTTCTGGACAAAACTCTGTCATTAGGTTGCTGATGACTTATTTCCCTTCTAGAGACGGCAGATTCCTTACCTTTAAATGGAAGCATTTAAATAGGCACAGAGTCAGAGCGTACCTCGGCCATGCTTTAGAGGGCTCTAGTGAATGGATGAGGCCAGGAAAGCTTTCAGAAGCCCTATCTCTGTCTAACACTGGAATATAAAAGGGAAACCCCGTTTTTTAGAGAAGCTTTTCCTTTAGATTCTTCCATTAAGCAGGAGGTCAAAAAATAGCACCCTTGTTGCAATAGAAGTCATTCTCCAAATATTTCACAAGGGAAATATAGGAAATAGGTTTTACATATTCAAATAACTGAGAGATTGGGGTGAGAGGAAGCATAAGACAAAGCTTTATATAAGAGGTGGCATTAGAGATAGTCCTTGAGGAGTGAATACCATTTTCACATTCATTGATGA
>NW_005323508.1:0-1409 GCF_000412655.1 Myotis brandtii | reverse complement strand
TGAAGAGAGAGTTCAAGAGGGCGTGAAACCGTTAAGAATAGTCTCAACCTCATGGCATTTTTAAAAATCTGCCTCATGGTGAGAGTTGAGTTCTAAGTATTAACTGAACATTTTCTCAGGCCCCACCTGAAGTTCGGACATGTCAGGGTCCTGCTATAAGTGCTGTGATAGAATGATGAAATAGAATTGTTTCTGCCTCGGACTTGACTAAGGTACCAAAATTCTAGGAATCAGATACCAGCCTAAGTGTGAGGCAGACATCAAGCAGAAAGCAACGTGTTGAGAACAAGCTCCATGACTCTTCAACACTGTCACCACCAGCAGCCACAGGAGAATTGAGAGGTAACAGGGGGGACAACATGATTATGTGGAGGATTCAGAAAAGGGGGAGTTTCACCTCACACACTAAAGGTCTTTCTCAAAAAGTTGTCTTGTTAACTAACTCAGTTAATGTCCGTGGATTTCTACAGCAGGGACCTAGGGTCCAGTGGAGTGGATTGTCCAAGAAAAATACATTCAAGGATGCATAATCCAACATAATATAATAAACTCTGGGGACAGTCAGACACCAAGAGAGGCAACGCTGGAAAGAAGAAATTTAGAAAAGGATCAGAAGACAAACATGTCATTAAATTTTTTCAGAAAAGAGCAAAAAAAAATATGTCCTCTCACCCACAGTAGAAAAATCTGAAGAGGTAAGCAGCATAAAGTATTCCAAACAGACTCTGTCCCAAAGAAGCTGGGAGTCAGGATTTTGCTGGAAGCTACTGCTTAAAGGAGAATTGGGATAGCCATGTCATTGGACTAGGAGGGTGGATAGTAAATTTCCTTTTTGTAGCTTGAGGACTTCAGGCAAATTATGTCCCCGTGTCTGTTGCATCACCTGTAAAATGTTAATTGCACTTGTACCTATCTGTTGACACTGATGTGAGGTTAAAATGAGTTTGTACAGGAAAGTGTATAGCAGGCAGTAAACATCAAAATTCTTAGCTCAATTATTTTAATTATTTGGTGGTAAAGGTCTGGTAAATTATTTGAGGAAGAGTAGGATGGGAATGATCTGGATCACTGGCAGAAAGCACTCATTCCACCTGGGAGGTTCAACTTATTTCCTGTCCAAATGGTTTTATTGTTTAATTCCATGGTTCTCAGGGACCAATGAACTGGTCTGTGTCATTATTACTGGTTATAATTTGGAAGTCCTATTCCTCTTGCTTCCTTGCCTGAATCCGTAATAGATTTAAGTGAAGCAGACATCTCATTATATGCCATCCCCAGCAGTGCTTTCCTTCCCAGTCCTTCTGGAGAAGATATTTTATAGAGGCAAGTAGACATTTCTTCCAATATCATGGGAGGTTCCTGAGGCTCATGGACCAAGTTGGTTCCTGGAGACTTTGAGTTTTGTATAG
>NW_005323507.1:0-1409 GCF_000412655.1 Myotis brandtii | reverse complement strand
GCAGCTGCTCCTGGAAGCTTGTGAAGGGCGCTTCCCTTCCAGGCGTCCTGCACCCCCAGGCCGCCCCTCCTCTCGCAAAGGGGGGCCTGCAGGTCTGAAAGGATCCAGTGTCCCCGGCCAGGTGGGCGTGCCCGTGGCCTTGGCGGGCCCCACAGGAAACGGAGGCGTGGAGGACCACCCCCCGGCAGCCGCTTAAAGGGGTACAGCCTGGGGCTGCAGGAGGCCCTTTGCACCATGAGGCCCTGGCTGCTCCCGCTGCTGCTGCTGCTCCTGGCTGGGCCCCCCGCTGTGCGGCCTGCGCCCCCGACCTGCTACTCCCGGATGCTGGGCCTGAGCCGGGAGATCAGCCGGGACTTCCAGAGGCTGCAGGCCGTGGAGCCCTCGGTGAGTCCCCCTGTCTGGCGCGGGCCAGGGGGTCCGTGCAGACCCAGGTCCCCAAAGTTTGCCTTTGAATGAAAAAAGGTGCTGTTTTTCTTTTCTGGTCATTGTTCATCTTAAGGATATTTGTGTTTTGTTCCCATCCTTTTAAATATGATACCAATGGTTTGTGGTTTAAGTACAAAGAAAAAAGTAACCAAAGACTTCCCAATGCTGCTTGTAGCTTGCTAGCAAATGTCAGCGGACCCATTGCGAAATGTGAAAAAGGAAGGAAAAACCTCCCAGTAAGTCTAGAACTCGGAGTAAAAGGGGGAGCAGGGAATGTGGCTGATTCATTCCCTTCCCCGGCCAGTGTGTTAGGGGGCGACTCCCAAAACTGCGCCCCTCCCCTACCTGCCGCGGGGCCTGGGCGAGTCACTCAGCCCCTCATCAGTGTCCTGCTCTGTGAGAGGGGATGGCTGGGCACCCGCCCCTCCCGGCAGCTGTGAGGGTTCGAGGGGTGACTCAGATGCAGCAGGCAGAGCAGGGCCGGCACGGGGACCCGGAGTTGTGGCCGCTGTCATCACTCTCTTCTGAGAGGAGGCCCCGGCTCAGGTCAGGCCGAGGGGCTGCCAGGGCCGGGCCCGGGCTCCTGACTGCAGTGCAGGGCGAGATGCGGGGTAAACTCCATGAAAAGCTTTGGTAACATTTAAGTGCCCCTTTGTCACTTGTAAACACTTCCGACGCAGTGTGATGTTCCTCAGACATGGGGTTTATGGTACCCTAACACCTTCTTTGCATTTTCTTTTTAAAAAGTTAAGTAATGTTTACTTTTTCCTAATTATGAAAGTCATATACCTTGTAGAACGGTGGGAAAATGCAGAAAAGACAAAGAGAATAAATATTACTGGCAATTCTTCCCCCTGGAGGTAGCTGTTGCCATAACATCTTGGAGGTATTTCCGCTTTCAGCCTACGCAGGGGTGTTCAAGTGCTTGTGTGAGCATGTGTGTGCGCCCATAAGTGTGCAAGTGTGTGTGCGTAAGTGCATGC
>NW_005323506.1:0-1409 GCF_000412655.1 Myotis brandtii | reverse complement strand
TGAACTTAATTGACCCTTGAACAACATTGGTCTGAGCTGCATGGATTCACTTATCTGAAGACTTTCCCACCAGTAAATACCTATAAAAAACACAAAGTATTTAAGTAATTAATGCACCACCTAAGAATTAGAGTATGGGGAATCATGGATCTAGGGAAAAAATATAGCAATAAACTAAGACTTTAAAGATCTTACAATCTTACCTATTTCTTTCCATAAAATATTTTTTGATTTATGAAAGCAGTGCTATTAATAAAGAGAATTTTATTAAATCCCTCTGGGAGAGCCATCTCATGTCTCTCAATATCAATTCCCTAAAGATGTTTTACTTTTCTTGACACATTAATTACAGTTTATTATTAACAGTTTCTGTATTTATCTGATTCCAATGATTTCTTTCTTGATGAAAAGAAAATGTCACTTTCTATAGTGAATTGAGTTGCACATATTGCCTCTGTGGGACTTATGTGCCTGTATGATGGCAGCTACAGGAATGAGGTTGGCATTATAGGAGGAGAGCGGGTGATTCTGAGCAGTTGTTCATGGCAGCCATTTCCCACAGTCCTACAAATCAAGTCATTTCAGGATTACCTCTTAAGAAAGGGCTTATCTTAAAAAGAATTCATAGACGATGATATTTCAGTCTTTCCAGCTTACTTTAAAGTTTGATCATTTGAGCTGAGCAAATGTATTTTCAGTGCTATTCCTGATTTTCTTCTTGGCTTCTCATTTCTCCTACCACTGCCACACACACAGAAAAATGAAAGTTTGCTAGTTATAGTTTTCTGAATCAATTTGTTAAAATCTATAGACCTAAATATGAAGAAGATGTTTAAAGCAATGCATCACAATATTACTGATATACATTTTTATTTTTTAGGATTTACTCAGTATACAGAAAAAGATTGCAATGTATAGTAACTTTAGTTTCACTTTTTTGGGGCCTAACAGTAAAAGTTTTTTTTAAAAATAAAAGCGGTTTGGTTAGCCTAGATAAGGATATTCAAAGACTCAAAATAATCAGGGTGACCAGAAATAATACTGAGAAAAATAAAGACAAGGTAACATAGACTGTCTAGAGAACATTTTTAAGAAAATGGAATAAGGATTCTACCAGGAACATCAGTGTTGGCTTATTTTATCCTAAATCCTTCTGGTGTTATTTTCTATCTGCTGTTCTAAGACTGACTCTTCTCTTTTTTTCAGTTAGTCTTTTTTGATGAGCAGTACAGCAATATTCCCAGGTTCCTGTTTTTCTTTTTCTTTTTAATCCAAATTTTCATTCAGTATGGGAACAAGTGAGCATGTTTGTTTTTTAAAAACCTGTCAATATTGCTGATTGTGACTCTAGTAATTAGGAAACACATACTCTAAAGCAGTGCTTTTCCACAGGTTATTGCAGAAAAAAA
>NW_005323505.1:0-1409 GCF_000412655.1 Myotis brandtii | reverse complement strand
GAATAGACCTATTATCTTAGGTTGAAGGAAGTCTAAAAGGAGTGAGAAACATGAATTTCTGGGGGACAGAAGGCACAGTGGGAAAGATTGGTCTATTTCTTGCTCACCTATTGCTTCCTTACACTGTGATAAATCTTTACCAGAAATGTCAGTACTGGTAGATGACATGCCAATGCTTCTAAAATCTTCTGTTCCTGAAGGTTGCTGCTCTAAGCTCTCTGGGTGATCTCCACTCTCTGGAATAATAAACAGTTTTGGAGTGGCACCTAGAAGACAGTGGCCCAGTTGGACCATCCACTCGCAGTGTCCCTGTGCCACTTATAACTGACCCTATCGGCTGAACTGTAGGATTGACGATCTGAGCGCTCGAAAGCGGGCACCTCCGCATCCACTTGATGACTGATGACGCAGGGCCCCCTGTTTATTTGCTTTCTCTGAAAGCTGATCCTGTTTTGCGGCGCTCCTTTCTAGGTCTAATGCAGAACTAATTGTTGGCAGATGTGACAAGTACTGTGAGCCAAGATATAGTATTTGTTTGCACTGTCTGGGTTTTCAGCCTTAACCAATGTCAAGTCACTACAGCTGGTTTCTATCAAGCTCTGTATACCACAGAGTCCATCCACCTGACAAAACAAGATTTGCTCCTGTGACCTTTACTTGAAAGCCTTAAATATCGGCATTCCACCAAAGTAACAGGGCGGTTTTGTTGGGAATTCCTTATAAAATGAATCAATGGCTGAATTTAATTTTTATTTATATGTTAATGACTATCTTGTTAAGATACAGGTCGAATGTGTCCTTTTAAAATACAATAATTGAGATTTATGCTTTTAGCTCACCATGAATTTAAATTTTAGACTTAAAAGTTATATTAAATCCTTAGCCTCTATAGAGGCACCACGTATAAAACAAAGCTTACAAACCGCTTTTTAGCCGTAGTGAAAAAGAGTGATCTCAGAGTCAAAACTACAGTAAACAGCATGAGTAGGAGCCAGCGCACTCATTTTGTATTCGCATTCCTTCCTTTACTGACGGCCCTTCACTTTTCCCTTCCATGCCAAAATCCGTATGGTGAAATATTTTCATGACCTTCCTCACTGTTTTAAATAAATAAAAGGTTGGCTTTTCAGCCACCCTGTTTATATTAAACTACAAATTCCATAAGCCACAGTAATGTTTGCATTTTCAACTTGCAAGCATTTTTTTCCATGGGTGCATGAGTTCATTTGATTTGTTCCAACTACCCAAAATATTTTAAGAGTACTGCACTGTGGAGAAGTATTTATTTGAAGTGGCTGTGGATAATTTGCAAACTCTATGATAATAGAGTGGTCTTTACTAATGAATCCAACAAGCTTTTATTCTGTAGTCTTCCCAACAATGGGGGAAATAAAATCTAAAAAAAAAAA
>NW_005323504.1:0-1409 GCF_000412655.1 Myotis brandtii | reverse complement strand
ACACACACACACACACACACGGATGTGTATTTACAGGTACATCTGAAATACGGATCAATATATAGATGAATGTGTAGGTACGAATGTGTATATATTTATATTCCAGGTATATGTGAGAGAGAAACAAAATGGTCTTATGAAGCAGTGCATATGTACTCATATGTTTTTGTTCATTTAACCAATCATTTAATAAGTATTAAGGGAAAGGATAAGTGAATGAATGAATTAAACAAACAAACAAAAGATCCTGTAAGCAGAGTTAAAAGAGATGGATTTGGGGAGAAGGTATTTTGCAATGTGCTCAACAAAGGATGAGGGATCACCTTATATAAAAAGCTGCTCTAAATCAATAACCAAAAAACACAGAAAATAGAAAACTGGGGGGATGGAAGAGCAGAGTAAACCAGAATGGCCAGTCACACCCTCTGGTGATTATCTGTCAGGAGTAGGCGACACACAGCATCTCCAAAGCCTCTGGCATTGCAGGCCTGGCATATAACAGACCGCAGAGAATGAAGAGACACATCAATATATTGTAAATATGTATGTTAGAATGCAGCAGATGCTACAGAAAAAGAGCTCAGAGCAGTCACGGTGCACACAGGTGTCCAGAGGTGGGCATAGCTCATGGGTTAAGCAGGGCGCTCAGAGGAGTCTCACCTAGAGGACATATTGGAGCTCCGCCCCATGGCGGGCAGAGGAGTGAGCCATGCAGGTGTCTGTGGTCAGTGTTCTAGGCAGCGGGAGAGGAACCATGTAGAGGGGGTGGGCAAGGGTCAAACAGATCACAAGGGCCTGTGGGCCACACAGAGTGAGACAGGACCCTGGGAGGGTTATGAGCAGAGAAGGGGGGAATCCAACTTAAATTTAGCAAGACCTCTGTGGCTGCCACACGGGAAGCGGGCAAGGGTGGCACCAGGGATAAGGGTGGAGGCGACTGCTCTGGTCCAGGGACACCTTAGGGGGCCATGTGGAGGGCAGGGGGGGCTGTGGGCGGGTTCTTCATGTGCTCAGAAGACCAAGCCCACAGGAGTTGTCAGTGCATTGGATGTAGTGTGTGACGGGAGGGGACTGGCAGGAGAGCGCTTGTAGCGTGCACACTCACGGGCACACACTCAACGGCAGGCATTTGTGGCTCTGCAAGTGTTACACCCAGAAGGAAACACACGAAACTGCTTTATGTTTGGGTGGGTTCCTTTCTTCTCTAGGCTAGCCTGCATTTTTCCAATTCTCTACAGCTGGTACACATTACTGTTGTCATGGCGAGACTGGGTATCTCATTTGTTTTAAAGGACAGAAGAGAATCAGGCCAACACCCCTTCAAAGCTGCCCTTCATGCCTGGCCAGAATGGCTCAGTTGGTTGAGTGCCGTTCCATGCACCAAAGGGTTGCTGGTTTGATTCCTGGTC
>NW_005323503.1:0-1409 GCF_000412655.1 Myotis brandtii | reverse complement strand
AAAATATCCTTGGGTGAGGATTAACAACAAAAAAGTATACTCAACAAAATAATCATATGCATTTTCTACAGTTAATAAATGTTTCTAAATGCATTTGTAAAACATGTGCAGGAATATACACACAGTTTTCCTATGCAGAGAATACTAGGATGGGGTGGTAGGCAAAAGAGCAGTTAGCCTTATGTGTCACATTTTAATTTTTTAGGAGGTGAATGGATTTATGTACTGCATCTGAAATAGCAATCATTGGAGAAAATATATTCAAACTCCTCCTTTGCCTTTAGAGCTCTGCTCCCAACATCTTCGGCTCTTCGTGGTCTGAAACATTTACAGACTCTGAAGTCAGCTCTATAATTCGCCTCTATGGATAACCAGATGTCGGATTGATTACATTGGGCTTCACTCTTTCCAATTCCATTT
Source organism: Myotis brandtii (assembly GCF_000412655.1). Taxonomy (NCBI): domain Eukaryota; kingdom Metazoa; phylum Chordata; class Mammalia; order Chiroptera; family Vespertilionidae; genus Myotis; species Myotis brandtii. The sequence continues at coordinate 989 of NW_005323503.1, read as the reverse complement.
TTCAAGTCTTTTGCATCATGTTTGACACATTTCATTAGAGATTGTGTATCTAGCATTCTATTTTAGAAAGACAGAATGACCAAAAAAAAAGTTTTAACGCCTGATTTTCTCCTCAGCCTCAGTTCGCTTGACTAATTCTCTCATGGTGTAATCAAAATGGATTTATCTTTTGAGAAACAGTCTTGAGGAAAAATAAAATATTTCTGTATTTCAAGAGGCTCTAGCAGAAGAATCATTGCTTTGTTGTTTTCTCCCATGCTGATATTTCTACCTCAAATATTTCACAGTTGTCTTCAGAAACATTGTGTACTTTAAGAGCTCAGCACATATTTTCTCTAAAAAGAAAAATTAAGAGAGCTATTGGCCGGTGTGTTTCTACTGTAGACCAAAGTAACATCTTCCTCTGCTGATGCTCATAGCCATGAAATGTAGCTATGCGGATAAAATGGGGACACGTCTGGCCAGAATGTCATCTCTCTATTTTTATTTTCCAACCCCTTGTTTATTTTCCTGCTTTAGTCACTTTAGAGAGCTATCTTATCTTGAATCATAAAGAACACCCTAATTTTTATATATTTAAAAAAGACAATCTACCTACAGATAAGCCCACACATTTAGGCATAACACTGGGAAGGGGATGGGAAGTGACTCCGTTATTATTTTAGTTAACACTGCTTTAAGCAACAGGCAGCATGTGAAACTGATATGTGGCATGATGAGGAGGAGGAGGCAAGTTAAGGCATGTATCACCCCCAAGGTCATCTATCTCCAGGGGACTGGCTGCCCATCTCTGGGCTTCTGCCCCAAGGTCATCCACCAGGAAGCAGCACAAAAGCACTAAGAAGTGCCCACTGACCTTCTGTGGTGGTGGGCCTGTTGGCCTCCTTCCCCCCAGGACCCCGATGCTTTGAGCCCTAACAATGCTATGGTTATTCATCTTTTTAAAAAAATTCTTTATTGATGAAAGTATTACATATAGTATTACATAT
>NW_005323502.1:0-1409 GCF_000412655.1 Myotis brandtii | reverse complement strand
TGAAATCCATGCCATGTCTCATTGATGAGAGCATCGTTTACAAAAATAATCACTGTCCCGCTTCCTCTCTGCTTGCACCGCTCTCTTTTTCACACTTGCATTACTGAATGTGCCACGTTCACTAATACAGGTGTTTGCCCCCACCAGGTGTGAGCTGCCGGGTTAGGGTTGGGACCGTGTTTATGTCATCTCTGCGCCCCCAAGGTTTCATCTGGCCTCTGACATATGCCATCTGCCCGGTGAGTATTTGCTGACTCAAGAGAGATGCGGAATGTGCCTGTACTGTGTCTGCTGCATGGGCTGGGGCAGACAGGACAAGGCTCCTCTCTGGAAAGGGCAGGAAGCAGAAACATAGAAGAGACCACTGCTGACCAGAAGGACCGCTGGCAATGCCCAGATCTCCCCCAAACACACACACACCTCTCATCCCTCATTTGCCGCTCCCTCAACCTCAAAGCCACCCACATTTACCTCCCCGACAGGCCTTTTGTAAAAAAAATAATAATAATAAAATAAAATAAAAAATGAGCAGGCATTCTCCAGCGCCCCACCCTGCCCCATGAGAGCCCAGGGCACCATTCAGTTACCTGTTTTGAGCTAGCTTGCATCTGTGATTTGCAGTTAAAGGTTTTGTTTCAGCAGCCCGGCTGCTGGACAGCAGAGACACCTAATACGGGTCTGCGGAAGGGACAGCAGTGCCTCGCTCCTCCCTGGCTAAAAGCATTTGCTCACCCAACCCTGCAGAACAAATCATGTTCTTTTCCTTGCGCTGCCATCCAGCTACAAAACAAATCCTCCGTGTCCCTAAGAAACCACTCCCACTCCCGCGGAGGGCGCCCTCCACATACAGAAATGCACACTCACAAACCCGGACCCAGAGCCATTAGGTGTGTGAGTGTGTGTGTGTGGTTTTTTTTCATCTGTTCTTTTAAGAACAAACCAACAGCAACGACAAAAAATCCATCTCCCAGGAATAGAATAGAAACTCAAAGCCGCTGGCTTAGGGAAACGGAGTTAGCATAAGTTGCAGAAACTAGGCGAGCTAATAGTTCTAGCAGGGTGCTTAACACAGCCCTTGGGGAGTGCCACCTTCCCAGAAGCGCACAGCCTTGCGCGGAGGGCAAATCCTTGCTGTTCCACGATCCTCCCCGTGTCTTTTGTGCCTTTACTACCCGCATTCAGAGGTACCAGCGTGTATGTTTCAGCTCCAGCAGGCGAGCCTGGGAACCCCCAGTCCCCGTGTCCCCTGCGGGTCTGCACGCACCGGGGCGAGCAGCGCCATCCCCTACCTGGGTGGGAAGTCCACGGGCGGAAATCCACGAGCAAGCGACCGCCACCGGGTGCCCGAGGAGCAGCGTCCGCCCTGGCGATCCCGACAGAGGCAGGAGTCCGCGGGTGTCACACCTGCA
>NW_005323501.1:0-1409 GCF_000412655.1 Myotis brandtii | reverse complement strand
CATAATGAATAACTTGCCTTCCTCAGACTTGCCTTGCTTTGTCCTAAAGCCTGCCTTTTCTAACCCTACACCCACCATCTGAGCTGTTTGCCTCTTTTCTACCTACCCCACCACCTGACACCTCCCATCTTTTCCACCTGACTACTTAATACCTATAAATCTTATATGTTGGAACTAAAGCTCTATTCCTCTGAGACTTCCCTGATTTCCCCAGACAGACTTAGGCAAACCTTTATCTGGTCTCTCAGAGTTCTTTAATATCCATTATCATATTGGACATAGTGTATTTTTTTAGTCTAAGGGCTTAGTACTATCTCACCAGTAGACTACATTACCTTTTTACCCCAGCACCTTGCACAATTCTGTTTAACATAATTTTGAGGCAGCAAATAAATGTGTGAATGTACACAAATAACTAAATCCAAGATGGAAGGTGCTAAATGCATTAGAATGTGCTATGTGGGTATTCAGAGAAAGGACAATTCCTTCCTAGTGAGGTGATCATAATGTGAAATGGATCATTAAGATAAAAGGCAGTTTGTATACAAAGGAATGAAATACGGGGTCCTTCCTGGCAAAGGTGCAAGTTGGCCAAGCAAAGTACTATGTGTAAAGCTCAATGCAAGGAGGTTTGGGTAGAATATAGGTGCTATTAAGAAGAATAGTAATTGAATGTCAACTGTAAATTAAAACAAAAAATAAATAAAAAACTTAAAAATAAAATAATAATAAAAATTTTAAAGAAGAATATTAACTGATAGAGGTGGAAATATGGGATGGGACCAGATCTAGGAAGCTCTTAATTGCTGGACCAGAGAATTTGAACTTAATGAAAAGACAGTGAGTAGTTTCTAAGCAGGGGAGTATGTGATAAAGTTGTATTTCATAAAGAGCCTTGATGTGTGAATGAATAAAGAAGAAGATGAAAGCAGGAAAAAGGGAACAGAGGCCATTGCAATGTCCAAATGAGAGAATGAATTCCAGAATTCAGAGACTTGGAGAATGGAAAGGAGGGAGCTTATAAAAAAGCACATGGACTGAAACTGTTGTATTTAATCACATAGTGTGGTTCATGAAGAATTAGTGTATGATATGTGGAATCTAAAAACATTGAACTCAAAGAAATAGAGATTATAATTGTGGTTGCTAAAGAAAATGGGGAGACATTGGTCAAAGGGGGCAATCTTTCAGTTATAAGAGCAATAAGTTCAGAGGATCTAATGTATAGGGTGGTGATTAAACAATACCCTTTGTACACTCGAAAATTGGTATGAGAGTACAGCTTTTATGCTCTCCCCATAATAGTATCAACAACAATGAAATGGTGATTATGTGAAGTAAAGGTTGTTTTAACTAATCTTATTGTGGTAAACATTTCACAATATATACATGTATCAAATCATCACATT
>NW_005323500.1:0-1409 GCF_000412655.1 Myotis brandtii | reverse complement strand
TTCAGTGGCATGTTGGGCGCCCAACAGGAGTCAATGCCTCCAAAATAAATAAAATTTTAGCTAAGGATGTGGACTTCCTCATTTAGGTTTTCATAATTTTAAAAATGGGTAATGTTTTTCTTGACAGAAAACACCCGTGTAGTGGACAGGAAATACCCTGTTTGACAGAGAGTACTTCAGATTCAGGATTTTTTGGTTTGTTTGCTTACGAAAGCAACTGATGTTCCTCGTTGAAAACTTGGAAACCCTATACAAGTATAAAGAAAAACAAAATCAGCAAAATTCTAGCAATCTCACTGTTAAAATGTAATGTATTTCTTTTGACTCCTTTCTTCCCTCCTTTTACCGGTCTTTCTTTTCTTTTTGTTGCGAATGGAGGCTGTGTTGTATGGGATATTTTGTTTTATATTTCATCTTCCCCCTACACAAACATCATGAGTATTTCCACAAGCAATTAACCTACTCCAAAACAGTATTTAAAATATTACAAATGGATCTTTGTGTATTTCATTGTCTTCTATTGGAAATTAAAGGAATATTCCCCTTGAAAGAGAATATTTGATTCGATATTGTAATTTCCTGGGAACAATGTATTCTTGTCATGAGACATAATCATTTTATGGAAAGAGGCAGTTCACTCTTCCCCTCGATCCACAGCATCTCTAAGGCAAACATGGGAAACAGGTGTGCGAGGAGGCACCGTATTAAAAGATGCCCTTAGAAATCTAAGGAAAAATGCAAATGGTGTTTAATGCTAATTTCATAGCTCTGCACATTCATGGGTATTTTATTGTTGTTGTTCTTTTGCCTTAATTGACCACAAGTTTGATGTTGCCTCAATTTACTACAGATTTCTGGCCAACGAGCTTATTTTTGATTGAAGTTAGTCATGAGCTTCCCAGGCGCCATCTCCTGGTTTTGTGGTTTTCAGCGGAATCCGAGTCAGGCCCATTGAGTAATTCCTGTGACCGAAAGCCAGAAGATAGAACCGAAGGGAAATATCCTGTTCTGGAAAAATAAGCCCCCCCGAAGGACCTGCGTGTCTTTCCTGATTTCTTTTTCTTCCTAAATGAAGAACTAAAACTGAAACAAGAAACAGCATTTTCAATTTAATTAAAACAATCCAGACTTCTAGAAAGAAGTAATTAAATTACCAAGGTTCATAGTGCAGCCAAGTGTCTTATTATGTTCTTATTACTTTACTACTAGGCTACTATTTTTATTTTTTTCCCTTTCAAATGTATCTGAACACGTTGGAACTAACAGCAAGTAGGTTTTTGTTTGTTTGTTTGGATCACCATCAGCAACATTTTATGGGGGAAACGACAGCAGATCTTTGGTAGAAATGGGATTAGATGTAAAATGTTCTGTCCTCACCCTGAGACTGTGATGATGAGAATATCATCATT
>NW_005323499.1:0-1409 GCF_000412655.1 Myotis brandtii | reverse complement strand
ACACACACACACACACACACACACTTTCTTTTTTCAGTGCAGCAGTCACCCGTTACAGCTCATGCTGTCTTAATAGTTCTTCCTTCTTTTGAAGTCTCCACCACATCTTTTGACCACTGAGTGGGAAGTTCCATGAGGCCGGGTTCTTATTTTCTTAACACAGTGGAAATATTTGGCCCTTTCCATAATATTTAGCTCTCCTGATACAATACATAGGCGGCACTTTTTTAACGTTGTATTTTCAAGGGACTGTTTATTTAATGGCGATCTGTAGGATACCACATACTGCTGTGGGTGGCAAGCCCTGCAGGCGGGGGTGGGGTGAGCAAAGGAACCATCTAGTTTCTAGAATGTTGTGCTCCCGACCCAGTTCTGGGACACACGCAGGCATCCAGCCTTCTCTAAGGAGTGTGATTTATTATGTCTCTTTTAAGTTAAAGAGGCTCTCGGAGTCACTCCCCTGAGACCCCCACCCCCCACCCCAAAAAGCAATAAATGAGACTAACATGAACACTTGTGAGGGTAAGAAGGCAACGCCACTTTTTAAAGGAAGGATTGTTTGTGTATTTTTAAACAGGTCTGGATTTAGCCTTTGAAGATGATGGATTAACATGTAATCCTGTGTCAACCACCCAACAAGTATTTACTGAGCACCTGCTAAGTGTAAAGCTCTGTGGAGCAAGGTGGGGAGGGGGAGGGGCACTCACAGAGTAATTGGAGAAATCAGGCAAACACATAACATGGACCTAACATAGGACCTAAAGCCATATTTATGCCTTTCTGGGACCAGAAAGGCTATAAGACTTCAATAATAGCCCACCCCAGGAACTGCCATAGGATAGTTATAATTATCAAACGATTCAAGCCAAAAGTTAGTCTCTAGGTAGGATTCTTTTGCCTACAATTATCCCCAACAAATAAACCCAACTTATTTCCATTTGCAAAAAGGCTTCAGGCCACAATTTAAACAGAGCTAAATCCCAAACCTGGCTTCTGTGGTGGGAGTAACATCCGGGGAGGAGCTGCAGCCCTACCCCCACCACGGCAGACACAGGGGAAGAAGCAACACCTTCCAGGGGCCATTCCTGCCACAACACACAAGAATGACCAGTGAGGCTTCGAGGCACTGAGCAAAGTGGGAAAACAAGATAAGAAGGGCTTATTTCAGATTAAGTTGGAAAACAAAGGAGGTTTAGTTTTGAAAGGCTGGCTGAGTTCTTGGAAGATAATGGAGAGAGGTTTTAGGTTTCTGGTCCCATTAGTGAGAAACAGGTAGGGAATTATGAAAAGAACTTTCATTACAAGCCAGGGAGACAGGCCAAGAAGGAATGATATGAAGACATTAAAATTCACTATGTCTTCCAACCTCAGCTGGATTGGTCCTTGGGAAGAAGTGCCAACAGCCCGAA
>NW_005323498.1:0-1409 GCF_000412655.1 Myotis brandtii | reverse complement strand
GCAACCTCAGCTATCAGAAACACCATTACCAACTAGAAAGTGAGCAAAATTACTACTAATAATAAAACTTCTAGGACCCAAAATGGGATCAAGAGGTCATGCAATTTACCGGGACTCGGATGCTCGGATACTTGGGTACTCATCCTGAGCCTATTTACACTTACTGTAGAGAACTCCAAAAACCTTGATTCTCTGGTTTTCTGCCAATTAGATGTAGATATGGAACAAATTGGAGAAAGCAATTGCTGAAGTCCATTAGAAATGATCACAAATATCCTGGTGGAGAAAAAGAGTAAGATATTATTACATAATGGAAAATAAAAATTCAAAACTCCTCATTCTCCAAGGCCTATCATTGGTTCCTAGACTTTACCTTATAGTTACACAATACAGTTAACTCTCTGTGATCAGACGCTATTGGCTGAGAATATGCAGTATATTTCAGATGGTTTTTCAATGAGTTCATATTTGCACTACTATTGGGAGGGATGACATGTTTTCAGAAAGATTGGCATATGAAAAACACCTCATTCTTGTTTTAAAAAATGATGGGTGACTGAAAGCTAACAGTATTAAAATTATCACAGGTGGCAAACACTCCTGCTGGCCTGTCTGTGCATGAGCATGTGGGCAGTGGCTCTTCTTCGGTGTCTTTGGGGCAGCCTTCTGCTAGATAGTCTACCTGTTTCTTTACCTTTCTCTTTCTCTCTTTCTAGCCGGAGACCACCCCCATCACCAACTCGTCCCACTATAATCCGTCCACTAGAATCCTTATTAGACTAAACGGAGTGTCTGGCATGGCAGTTAATTACTAACAAATTATACGAAAGCAACATATTTGATAACCATTGCAGTAAATCATGAGTAGTCGCATGTGTGGACATCAGTAGACAAGTAACCAGTTTTACTAATGCATCTGTCACTCATCTGCATTGCTCATGGTATGTCAAACCATTGGGGTTTGGCTCTTGAAAACTGCTGACCCTTCGAGCCTTCCTATGTTGTATCGACCAAGGTAGGTTTGTATGGCAGCCCTGTACCTTGGGGACTATATGCCTACGCTGGCATATATTTGAAATTTCTTTGAAGAAGAAATTTCCCAGGTTACCTTCCAGATAGCCCATTAAATATAATCCTTAAGAGAGATCAGATGGTGGGCTTAGACCTAAGCCATACACATTTATTGTGCCACATTCTGTTTTGGCTGACAGGTGTGGTATTAATGTTTATTAATGTTTCTTTCTATTCCATAATTACCTGTTTAGATCCATTCCTTCCTCTTTATTTCATAAGACTTCTGGGAAGTGATTTTTTTTTAATTGGAGTTTCTTAAGAATAAAGCTTTTTGAAAAGTGCGAGGTCGTTCTCAAAGGAAAAGTTACTGCCTTGGTTGCTCCAGAGGGCTTCCC
>NW_005323497.1:0-1409 GCF_000412655.1 Myotis brandtii | reverse complement strand
AATTTACTTGTCCTTGAAATTAAAAATACCATAGACATGGTTTGTCTTTCAAAAACAAAAACAAAACCTAAAACTATTTCCAAACCAGTTTTATAGAAAAACTAACAAGATTGCACAAGAATGGCTTTTGTAGGATGAGAATCAGAGATGAGAATTTTGAATTTAACATTTTTATATTAGAGTTCAGAAATCAAAGTACTTTAGTCAATAGAAAAGTGGTTTGATATTGGCCTGAGATTCTCCCTTGATTCCTTTGAAGCGATTAATATCTGTAGAAACTATGCATACCTATCTATATTTTGGATGATTTTATGTTAGACTCTCACAGCACAGATTGGTTTTTCCAACTAATGCTATGTTTATGCACCCAAATACACCCAATACCCCACATAACAGTAGGGAATAAAGAGTTTGTAGGCAAATGTGTATGGGTTTGAGGGTGCAAAGTGGTGCCAGGAGGTGGAGAGGTGCTATGCAGGAAGAGTTGTGTGTGAAGTAGGGCATTTTCCTAAGTAAATTTAACATTAATACATTTATTGTTTTGATCTTTACTTCTGCTTAAAAAGCTGATAAATATAGAAATAATCTCAGAAGTCCCAAGGGATCTTTACTCTCACCAGAGCCTCCTGAGGGCATCTACTATGGAGATCCAATCAGGTGTAGACACTACATCTGGAAAAACCCTCAAAGGGTATAGAAATGCTATGCAGAGTGGAACCTGGTTGTTGTAGAATTCTTTGATGCTCTGGAGTCTCAGTCATGCCCATGAGTCTGGTCTTTGCCGACACTGAGGTGAGTTTAAATGATTTCCCAAAACTTGTATTTTCTCCAAATATAAGTAAAGCTTGTAGTACAAGAAATACAAGTGTTTGAGATGTGGCTGATTGGAAGCTCAGTAATTCTTCTTAACTCCAACCAGAATAGATGACCATTTGTGGGACTAAGAAGAAAAGCAGAGTTCCCCTCATTGTGAAGTAAATTTTAAATTATCTCATAATTTCATGAACATAAAAATGTCTAGACAATAGTAGACTCCAACAACTTGGAAAAAAGAGGGTTCTTCCTGAATTGATGAATATCAATATTAATCAGAATAGCTTCTGGTGGAAATGTTCTTTGTGAACAAGTAATAGAAGATTAGACTTGAATCCCAGAGAGATTTCTGGAAGGGGCTTCCCTATAAAAATCTTTCCATAGAACTCTGTGTATGTGGATAAGTCCAGGAATAGGATGGCAACTATCTCACAGATAGGTTCTCTCTTACAGACAGGTTCTCTCTCACGGACAAGTTTTCTCTCACAGACAGGCATTCTCTATGTAGAGAGCTCCCTTAGCTAAAGACTAACTTTCTGTGACTTTATACATTTGTTCTATCTCCTCCCTAATATATTATTAAAAATAAGCTTTCT
>NW_005323496.1:0-1408 GCF_000412655.1 Myotis brandtii | reverse complement strand
TGTGTGTGTGTGTGTGTGTGTGTGTGTGTAAGATTGAGAGAGAACTGCTCACACCCTTTACAACCTTCTACTTCCTCACTTATCCTCCTTTTCTCTCTCCTCTCTCCCCTTCCACTCCACATTCTGTATCTCAGGGTAATGGGCTGGCTTCTGGACTAAATCGGCTCCTGCTTTAAGGAGGAAAGGAAGGCCATTCCATGGTCTCATAGGGAAAGTCTAACATGAGGTGGGTTGTGCTGGTGGGTCTACGTGGGGAGGGGGTCCCAGGGAACGGGGGTGCCTGGCACTGTTCTGCGCTGTGGGGAGCTCCCCAGCTTTTTGGAGTATAGAATAGCTTTGTGGGTAGCTTTCTCTGGGGACTTGGCTCTTTTTCTTTTCTCCCCTCCTCTCTTATCTTTTTTTGGTAGCTTCCATAGAACACTTCGTTAATGTGTATGGCCTCAATCTGAAGTTCATTATAGTTTAGATTGCGTAGGCTGGTCTGCAATTAACCTGTGTATTATTTATAAATAAAGAAGCAGTGAATAGTATGACAGGGAATATTTAAACTGCTTAACTGAATAATTGTTTTATCCAGCTGCTTAAAACACCATTTACATATAATTGATGTTCTAATTATACATGATTATAAATTTAATCCTTAAAGCTGGCCTCTTGATGGATCTTAGCTGAGCTACACTGCATTAGCCTAGTTCTAGTTACTGTTTATATTGAAATAATACAGCTATTTTCTTTGGATTTAGTGTACAATTCTGTCCTCCCCAAACCCCCTACTAATTAGTGAGACTCAACTTTAGCCCAGGCTGTGTTCTAGAGATCACAAACCATAAAATATGGGCGTCTGAGTTAATTTATCTGTAATGATATACTGGAGCCATGTACAATATAAGCCGATTTTCCAACATCCCTTTAAAATAGGTAACATTATTATAGCCATTTTATACTCAAAAGAATAGGTTTAAGAACTCGCCCAAGGCCCTGCATTGACTCTGATGCCGAAGTGGAGAGAGGAGCCCAGGAGATGGACCCCCAGAGTCCGCCCCTCACCACAGTGTTCACGCCGTTGTGAGCTGTATTCCGTGAGAAATGCCTGTAGAGTGATTTATAGAGCCCTGAAAGATAGCAAGTGTGCTTGTGTGCAAACACGCAAACACAGGATAGTTATTATTCTGATCTTTTGAGATCAGGCCTGGTCAGCCAGAGCTGAGGCTGGAGGTGGGGCAAGGCATTCAGGGGTCCCAGCACGGCCAGTCCAGCCCTGTTTTCAGTTGTCAACACAGACCTCAAGGGCTCTTCCCCCAGATTCGTTTATCTTCTGGCCTTCACACATCTGTGCCCACACAGTTAAAACTATTAGCTTCTTAACTGGCCCACTCTTGCTTTGCTTTTCCACTGAGCTCCCATCCAG
>NW_005323495.1:0-1408 GCF_000412655.1 Myotis brandtii | reverse complement strand
CACGAATTTCGTGCACTGGGCCTCTAGTATAGGATAACTTACATAGGCTCATTTTAAAATACTCTCTTCTGAAATTCAAATGTATCTTAAGTACCGTCACCAAGATGATGTCAGCAAAATATGGAAGAAAATTATTTTCCTCCACTTCAGCTTAAAAATGAGATTCTTTATTCTTAAATGTTTCAGGAGATAAAATGCAAGATATTAATATAAGCAATAAACAGCATTTTCCCATACAATCTGTAGAGGAAACAAAAGAAAATGCATTTTAATGGAACAAAGAATGTTGAGTAAAAGAGAGGAAAACTTATCGAGCAATAAAGTTTTTAACTAGCATCAGCAGATTTGGAGGTGTTTTTAAAACAGGTGCTCATTTTTTTAGTAGTTCACAGTCTATTTAAAGATGCTTTTTTTGATTAGATAAACCATATGAGTTTACAGGTGTTTGAGAGCCTAAAGGTTTTACAATTTTTTATAGCTTCTTTTAAAAACAAAATGTAAAATTATAAATAATAAATTAGGTAATTTCTTTCCATTCATTTACATTGAGAAATGAAATGACACATTACAAATTGTAAAATGCTTACTAACACCACAAACATCATAAAATATAGAAAAATAATTATTAAATGAATCTCCTGATACATCTCTAATTGTTCTCATATTTTGGCTTGCATTTTCATATTTCCTTTTTATATGACCATGACTTTGTAATAAAATTTTCTATAGAAAATAGAAAGGTAATTCAGTATTTCTTCTATTCTAATTGATCAAAATTTTATTGTTATTGAGATTTGACTCAACAATGTACTTTCTCATCACTTCAGATATGTTACACAAACTAGAAATTCTGGTAATTTCTCCTTTGCATAATTGCCATCAGAAAAATTAAAAGAAAAATATTATGAATAATTATTTAATATAGTCCTGATAGGAGAATTTGATTAGGGATTGATTAGAAGTAAATCCTTCACTTTTAATTTTGATCATGGAATGTTTGGAAAATTTTTCATGACTAACTTCTTACTCTGCTCATTTCAAACTTTTTTTCTCTTCCACTGTGTACATACATCTGATGCGAGGGACCAGGAGGCATGTTCTAGCATGATAAGCTCTCTGGCCCTGCACATCGTGTTCTGATGCTAGGTAAGATGGCATAGTGGAAATCTTCTCTACCAGATACTTACCAATAACCTGGTCACTGCAATTCATATGAAGACATTCTTCTACACCTTAACTAAATGTAATACAAATTCACTTTTACTTTCCTGAATCCCCCAAATGCTCACAACCACTCCATCAACATGACTGCTTATAATGTATGGGATTTTTACTGTAATTAAAGATTAAACTTGTAATTTTTAAAAAATATATGACCATTTGAACACATTGCCAGAATTTCACCCAA
>NW_005323494.1:0-1408 GCF_000412655.1 Myotis brandtii | reverse complement strand
AAAACCCATACTGCATATAGTACTCCCTGTGGCAAATAAAAGTAAAATTAGAGTTAAACACAAGATGGCCTGTTAATTCCAATCCTGTCACTTACACGCAGTATATCTGGACACTTACCACAGCTCTCATATGAACCTCTGTAAAAATAGGAAAATGCAAATGGACAGAAGGCTTCAAGAGTCATTTCTCCAAAGAAGATACACAAACAGCTAACAAGCTCATGGAAAGATGATCAAAATAATGGGTAGTTAGGGAAATGCCAATCAAAACCTAAGTGAGATACCACTTTATTCCTAAGTAGGTCCCAATGTTTGAAGAGGAAAATATCAGGGGTTGTTGGGAACTTAGAGCAACTGGAATCCTGTGCACAAGGAACAGAAAGGTGACAAGGCGTGGCTGCTGTGGAAAATAATGGAAACTCCTACAGCAAACATTTAACACTGAATTGCAATATGTCTCCGAAATCCACTCTAAATTTTGCACCCACATAACTGGAAACTTCTATGAAATACTAGTCCAAGAATGCTCACATCAGTCCTCTGGTGGAAACAACCCCAAACAGTTGAAGTGGTAAACGAGCTGTGTGCACTAGAGCTGCAAGGGAATATTTAATCAGCCATAAAAGTGGCGGTGAACTGATTACTGCCACATAGATGACCCTTGGACACATTTATGGTAACGGAAACAAGCCAGGCACAAGAGGTCCTATCCTGTTTCATTCTGATACTATGATCTGTGGAAAACAGGTGCATCAATACAGACAGAACACTGGTTGGTGTTTCATAGAAGCTGGACTGAGGAAGAGAATGGTAGTGACTGCTTTACCTGCAGAGCTTTTATGAATGGGTGATAAAGATGTTTTGGACCTACTCAGATATGGTGGTGGCATAAGACTCTGAATATACTACATGCTACTTAGTTGGTCAATGCTAAATATTTAGTGTTATGGTAGATGAATTTCACCCCAACAACAGACAGTGTATAGTATAGTGTAGGTGTCTTATGCTTTATTGCCCGTTACCTATAACTAGTAGTGCAATCATCATCTCTTGGAGATATATGGCAATTTCTCCGGGAAGGGATTGTCTCTTTGCAAGGAACGCCTGCATAACTCTCTCTCCCACGTGACAGCGTTCCTGTAAATGAAAAATACTTACGTGAGGATATCACAATGGAGAGCAATGTTTTAAGGGAAAACAATAATTCAAAACAACACTTTATTTCCTCTTTCCACAACAATGTTTAAATTTACTCTTAGACTCGATTTAGGCTCATGCTTGTATGCGCTGTGATATGTTATTCTGGAATGTATTATCTTCTGACATCTTGTCCTCCCTGTACATCTTCCTTAATTTCTTAAATGACCATCAGTGGGAAAAACCTGTCCACTTCTGAACAAAGTGCAAG
>NW_005323493.1:0-1408 GCF_000412655.1 Myotis brandtii | reverse complement strand
GTGTACGGCCACGCGGTGCTCTCCCATATGGACCTTGTCTACGTCATTGGCGGCAAAGACAGCGACCGGTGAGGCTCAGGCCCGCAGTGGGTGCAGCAGAGGGTGGCAGGTGTCCTGGCTGCCTGGGGAGGGACTGGGCCAAGGCGGGAGGTGCCCTGCTCCCGCTGCCTGGCTCTCTCTGACTGCCTCCACCCCACAGGAAGTGCCTGAACAAGATGTGCGTCTATGACCCTAAGAAGTTTGAGTGGAAGGAGCTGGCTCCCATGCAGACGGCCCGGTCACTCTTCGGGGCCACCGTGCACGATGGCCGCATTTTTGTGGCCGCCGGTGTCACGGACACGGGGCTGACCAGTTCCGTGGAGGTGTACAGCATCACAGACAACAAGTACGCCGCTTGCCTCCTTTCTTCCTCCCTTCCCCAGGCAGGGCAACCAGGGGCCGAGGGCCTCCCTGGAACCCCCTGGCTGTGTGGCTTTGGGCCTAGGCCAGTCCTCTCTGAGTCAGCCCCGGAGAGCAGCATAGCTCGGAATTGGGTTTTCACAGTTGAGCTTAGACATCAGCACAGAAGTAGTCCCTCTCCCCTGATCAGTAGTGAGGTGGGCTTCCCCCACAAGGTGGGGCGAGGGTTAGGGCCAGCCTGGTCGGCAGGAGAGAGCTCCCAGGACTGGGGTAGGAGATGCCAGGTTCCTCATTCAGAGACTTACACCAGGCACTGGCCTGGTCCGAGGGATGCAGTGGTGACCAAGCTACCCTGCCCTGGGAGGTCAGGGAGACAACAGCTGTGGTGGGAGAAGGATGCCCAGGCTAAGGACAGTTGGAGCCAAGGCAGTTAGGAGAAAAGGGCTGGCCCACGTGGAGGAATTGCTCAGGTTGGATGGAGTGTGGTGAGGGGGGTCCTGCGGCTGCAGAGGCGGCCAGCAGGGCTGAGGAACTTTCTCCCAAAGGCGATGAAATGCCTCTGAGGGGCTGTGAGCTCACATCTGTGTTTTACTAAGATGCTATATGACAGCTGATGTAGGTGTGAAGCAAGTCACACCGGCAGTGCGTGCGCTGCGCCTGGATTCCCAAGCGCTGGGTAGTCGGGGACCTTCGAGCAGTTTTGGAGGGTGGGGATGAAGACTCCCTGAGAGTAATTGGACTGTGGGAGGAGGGGTCAGGGCAGGAGTCCAAGGGGTCGGGGGCTTAATGGCCACTGAGCTAGCAAGTGGGAATGAAGGAGGGACACAGGGGAGGTCCATAGTGGGTTTTGGGGGTCAGGTTGGGTAGAATGTCAAAGGGACAGTGAAGGGAAGTGTTGAGGGTAATTGAATGGGAAAGGAAGTGAAGACCAGAGGGAAGGGGAAGGGGAACAGGGTTGGGACACTCTGAGGCCTGGGCAGGGGCACAGGTGGGCATTCTTGAGAAGGTC
>NW_005323492.1:0-1408 GCF_000412655.1 Myotis brandtii | reverse complement strand
TCTAGGAAGGCCTCTCTGAGGAGGTGACATGGAAGCTGAGAACTGAAGGATGAGCAGAAAGGGAAGGAAACTGGCTTCCTGGTGGAAGATGCGGCCTAGGGAGAAGCCCTGAGCAGGAGCAGGGATGGAGAACCAGGAGGTGAGGCCTGAGCCAGGGCCAACGTCAGGGCCATGGAGCCCACACTGAAAAGCTGGGTTTTTGTCCCACGAGCCATAGGGGGCCCCGGACGGCGTTAAACAGAGAGATGGCATGATCTGCTTGGCCTCGTGAACGAGAGCTTTAGCGGCTCCCTGGATAATGACCTTCCCCTCTCTTTAACCTTCTCCAAAAACAGGTGTGCATGGAGGCGGGCGTGTGTGAGTGTCGGGGGAGGGGTGGAGGGAGTGGGGGCCCAGCTGGATTTTGTTCTAAAGAACTTTCCTTATAAACTGCTTTACATGGGAATAAGAGGAAACAAACACATGGTAGCTCTGTCCATCCTGGCCTTTGTTTTCCTAAACAAACAAGAACGAGGAGCAACAGGAGGCCAAAGTGTTTCCACCCTGGAGGCCTTGGAAAGAAATGCCTGGCGTGCCTCTCCTCGGAAGTGCCAGGGACCACCGTGGACCATGCAAATAGGTGACACATGCAAACAGGAACTCGAGCGGATGGGCTGTCGACTGCGGGATCCGGGTGCTAGGACGGTTGTTGCCCGCATCTGACCTCTCCCCTCTGGGCACCCATCTCTGTTGCTCTGTCCCTGAGGGAGCTACCGTCCATGTGGACACCCAGGACAAAATTAGGAAATTCCTTCAGCTGAACCCTTGCTCAAGAAATGTTGCTACAACTAGCAGCCCACTGGGGAGTCCTCGGGACTATTCTGGTCACACATAAGAGTCAACCAACACATGCGCAAGAGAGAAAGTGGTTTCCCAAGACTGTGGGAGGGCAGCCCAGACATCATGAGGTGCTTGGCCCCAAAGGCCTTCATCTGCTGGTCATGACTTACAGGATTTAAGCAGCAGCATGGGGAGCTTTCCCCCATCTAGAAAGGGTGTCGGCTGGTCAAATCCGATTTCCTGATTGCATCCGCACCTCTATGCAGAGAAAAGGCCTTTGCATTCATTCTCATTGTATAGTGAATAGGACCACAGACTTCGCAGCTCCAAACAACACACATTTAGCATCTCGCAGTTCCTGTGGGTTGGGAATCTGAGTATGGCTTTAATGGGGGGTCCTCTGTTCAGGTCTCGAAGGGCTGCAGTCTCATCTGAAGCTCGACCGGGGAAGGGTCTGCTTCTGAGGTTACGTGGTACTGCCAACTTAGTTCCTCATGGCCTGTTGGATTTAGAAGCTCAGACTCTTGCTGACTAATGGCCAGAGGTGGTTCTAAGCTTCTAGAACAGGGGTGGGCAAACTTTTTGACTC
>NW_005323491.1:0-1408 GCF_000412655.1 Myotis brandtii | reverse complement strand
ACCTCAGGACCACGGACTGGAAGGGAGGACCTTAAAAACGGTGTTTACACATTATGTAATTTCAGAACAACAATGATAAAGTGAAGGTTTTTAAAGGCTTTCAGAGCCTGGTGGTGGCAGGCGGGCGGCGGGGTGCCTTCCACAGAAGAATAAAGTCAGACAGCCTCAGAGCTCACACCGCGCATGGAATGCTATGAGACAAGAGTGGTCCAGGGAGTGGGGGTGACTTTGAACCTCAAATCTTGTACTTGGCTAAAAGATCAATGGTCTTAGGAAAAAGAATAAAGATGTCTTTGGATATGTAAAGACTAAAAACGTTTACTTCTTACAGAGAAGAAAGCTGTTGGAGAATAAAAATCCGTCAGAATGAGGCAGATGCTCAGCCAGAGGAGCCGCGGGTCCAGGGACGGTGTGTGTGGTGGGAGGGCGGGCAGGGAGGGTCCAGGGCGTTCCCTGAGTTCTGGAGGGTGGAGAACGTCAGGAGGGATATATGCTGCAGGAGGCAAGAGGGTTGAGCAACTAAATACTCCTGAGAATGTGGTGAGAATGCGTACTTTGCTACCCCTCAAGGAAAAAAGAAATGTTGACTAAAAGCCCAATAAAGCAAACAAAGAACTACACAAATAAGTCATGGTCTGAATAGGAAGCCAACTCCAATGTGGCATGATTTTGAGCTCCTGATGAAGTATGAGAAACGATCATTCATTTCACCACAAGTCGGGGTGCATTTTCCTTTGGGAAATGGAGACTCCAAGAACAGGAGACACAACCCTCCCACACCACTGGGCTCTGCAATGGGAACGGTTCATCAGCGACCACACAAAACCATGGTTAACTGGTATTCAGGTTCCGAATAAGCCTGTAGAAAACAAATGACAACTAGGATCACTGACTGCAGGTTTTGATAACATTGACAATTTACAAATCCTGGTCCGCAAGTCCTGGCTGAGAGAGGGGGTCGGGGGAGGGGGGATGGAGGGAAGGGGAAGAATGTGGATATTCTCACTTCACACAGAGGGCACTGAGATGTCGATGGCATCAAGGTTGTCTGCCCTAAGGATCATGCTGAGAGTTACAAAGACAATCAACTGAGAGAAGAACCAAATATAATAATGCAACTCTGCCATTTGGAGAAAGAGGGGGAAGGAAGTGGGGAGTGGTGCCCAGTGCTAATGTGCTATCATTTCTTGTGAAGGGAGTTTAGTCAGGACCCTGGAGGGACAATGATGACACATCAAAAAGGATGAACAGCCTGGTTGGGTGGAGCATTGTCCGTACAGGTTGTAGGTTCGATTCCCAGTCAGGGCATATACCAAGGTTGCAAGTTTGATCCTTGGTGGGTGTGTGTACAGGAGGTAACAGATCAATGTTTATCTCACACATTGATGTTTCTCTCTCTCTCTCTCTC
>NW_005323490.1:0-1408 GCF_000412655.1 Myotis brandtii | reverse complement strand
GATTGGCCCGGCCCCAATTGGCCCTGATTGTCGGCCAGGCCTAGAAACCCCACCCATGCACAACTTTTGTGCACTAGGCCTCAAGCATACAATAAATCTTTTGCTAGGGCTGAAAATAAAAAGAAAATAGACATATTCACCATATAGGTGGCATAAAGCCATGGGCTTAGATTAAATCACCTACATTGTGAGAGTGTTTGGATAAAAGGAGTAGTCCAGGAACTGAGTCCTGGAGCACCAACATTCAGAGGCCAACAAAGGATGGGATCTAGAAAAAATGATGGAGAAAGCACAACCTTGGAGGATTTTAGGTGGCAAGGTGGTTTTACCAATTGTTATACTGTATAAAGTGTTAATGCACAAAACTAATGAATTTCCTTCCTGCTAACCACAGAACTGAACAATATGAGATTTAAAATATTGTGTGTGTGGGTGGGTGTGCACACACACACACCTCTTCACAATAAAGATGGGAAAAAGCTTTTAAATTCTATCATCTCAATCAGGCAAAGGTTGGATATGTACCAACTCAAAAATAAAAAAAAGATTAAATTGATATCTTTATCCAACTTGTAGCTGAAGCTCAGCATCAGTGAAATTTTTGTTTGTGATTACACCCATAGGATGTTTGTGCAGCAGCTCACATACACATGTTTGAATAAATATGGTTTGAATAATGTAATAACATTTCCAAAATGGCCTACACTGTTTTGCCTAGCAGTTCCTTTATCTGTGAAATTAACTTCAAATTCTTTAATTTCATATTTGGAAACAGACACCAGCTGAATGCTCTCCCCACACACAGTGATCGCCTTTTTAATAATGCAGGCTGCTGTTCTCTGAAACAAAGATTAAAGAGTACAGTCAGAAACTTCCTAAATAACTTTGATGAGATTAGTTTAATTTCTTCCCCCAAAGCAAAGATAAACAGACATTAATTCTCAGTCATTTTATGTCCTTATGCATCTCAAACTTCTGTGTTCTTTTATCAAGAGCAAGGGCAGAGACAGTCCTTTATCTAACATCTCAAATGCTTCCCAGGCTCTCTTTTTGAGCATGGAACATTCAGAAAGTATAGCATGTTCTTCAGAAAGAAAAAAATGCACCTATTTTTTATTTCACCATTGTTAGTGGGGAAACAAAAAGTCTGAGATAATACTTTAGAAATTCTCCATGCCGAAGCATAAAAATGCTAAAAGAAATTACTGATAAGGGGGTGACCTCCCCAAGAAGACCCAGGATGCCATTCAAAAGGTTGTCCACAGAGTGAAGAGGGGAAAGGGCACACAAGTCTTCCTGCCAAAGGGCCTCATCCCCTCCTGACATCAATGGAGGGACAGGTGTGACAGCCAGAGCCTTCTCAGGGTGACAAAACTTAATGCATTCTCGTCCTACATCATGGTAATTT
>NW_005323489.1:0-1408 GCF_000412655.1 Myotis brandtii | reverse complement strand
TTTTGCACACCTAAATATTTTGCTGATCCTTGAAAGTAGTTATTAATTCCTGCATTCAACTCCTAACTTGTGGTAACTACGGCACCTGGAAAGGAAACCGAGGTGGCCTGACTTGCACCAGGATCCACTCTGTAATGAATGATGCTATTTAGCAGACACTTCACTTTTTACATGTACAATCTGTTTCACCCCACAATTTTTCAGAGACCAGGGCCTTTTTCCTTTACTTTCTAAGAATGGCAAATATAGAGCCTTTAATACACTCTAAAAATAAATAAAGCTGTATCTACAGGTCAGGAACTGCTTCTTTAACTAAATGATAGAACCCAAAGTAAGAAACACACATGTTTCAGTCGACTAGGAAAGGATGGTCCATCTTACCCCATGGAAACACAAGACCAGAGGCCATACTCAACTCCCCCCATGGTTCCAGTTTGGGACCTTTGTCTCTCTCATGTTATAACACATACTTACCAGACTCCTTAGGAATCCTAAATCTGTGGACCATGATCTTTCTAAAGCATATTTTCTTGTGTGATTTTTTATTTTAAGCAGGGGGTGTAGGGCTCTAGTATTATTATGGAACTTCTGAGTTGAATGTGAGAGGCCAATGCAGATACCAAAAAACGGTCAGGTGATGGCAGCAGCACCCACTGTTGGTCCCCTCTCCTTAGCTCAGCTACCCACCTCTCCTGTCCTAGACAACCACATCCAAGTCACTGCATCCTTCCCTGTGGGCACAGCTTCCTTTCCACACAAAATAAAGCTGGTGCACCCTTCCACACTCCCCTCCCACCACAGGCAGTGAACCCAGCGAGTTTCTATCAAGGGCCTGCTCTGGAAACACCCCTGTAACTGGCTCCTGAATCCTGACAAACTTTCTTTATGAGAGATGATGATACTAGGGCACTGAGAACATAGTTCCATTGGTCATAAGACACTTAGCAAATTTTCTAAATTGAGGTACCTATAACATTTATTGAGCACTTTCAATGTGCTACGCACTGCACTAACACTTTACATTAAGTAGCTTATTTAATCCTTACTATAAAGTAGAAATAAATATTATCCCCAAACTATAGATGAGGAAACTAGGTCAACAACAGCTTACGGAATCTGCTCAAAGCTCCCACAGCCAGTACATGGTGGGACCAGGACATGAACTGTGATGTCTGACTCTGAAGCTGGTACAAGGTGTCCTCACTTCAGAACCTTCTGGGAAACCCTACTCTCAGACACACAGGGCAAACTCCAGGCAGAATTCCAGAGGCAAATTCCCAGCCGCTGGCTTAGCTGGTGAGAGAAATAGAGAACACTGGTATCAACAGAGCGAAAGTGAGGCCATGGGAACAGCAGCAAACAGCAGAGGGAGGAATGTTTGCTGAGGACCTGCTGGTTGACTCAGTCT
>NW_005323488.1:0-1408 GCF_000412655.1 Myotis brandtii | reverse complement strand
ATCTGAGCATATATTTTAGGCACTATGCCCAGCAAGGGATTTATTGTATGCCCTTATTTATTGTACCAAAGCCCTGGGAATGAAATAGTATTAGCTCTCTTTTCCATTGAGGGAATTGAGACTCGGGTAGGGTATACAACCTGTCTAATGCCACCCAGAGAGTAATGGATGAAAGCAGGTTCTGAACTTAGACCTTCTGGCTCTACATACATAACTTTGGCTTTAAACTCTTGATAAATGGGCCAACATGGGCTGAACTTGCAAGCAGATTCTGGACTGAGTGTCAACCTAACCTAGAAGGATGTGATAGATGGTCCCAGAGGTAAGTGGAGGTCGGCTCAGGAAGGCCAAAGGTCCAGGCCAACCATTTGACATCTACTGGGTAGATCAACAAATTGTACAAAACAAACAAACAAGAAACAGTCTGCAGAATTTATACACAGCTCAAAGATAAGCTAATCTTTATCTTGTCCCCATTAAGCAAGGGGTTGAGTTAATTGCCCAAGGTCAAATAACTAATACATAGTCGGCCTGAGATTCCCTTACATCTTATTTGGGAACAAGGTGTCAACAGTTTCTCAATATCACACAAAAGGATATCTATCAATCTTTTAGGAAGTACAGCTGTGTATTCCCAAGGTGAATTCAGGTAGTACGAAGAATTTAAGGGGTGCTGAAGGAAATAGGGAATAGACATTTTAGAATTAGCTCCTAAGTACTAGTCATTTATAGACGGAGCAACAACAGCCCATGTAGCTGAAGTCCCAGTCCCCAGTCTCAGTTCCTGGGGTAGATAACTGAGTTTGTCAGTTGTTTATTCTTTTCCCTCTGACTTTTCTATCCCTCATTCCCTTATCACTGCCATCTCTTGATTGACAACCCCGAAAATATTTTGGGAACGTCGCCCCTGAATTCGCTAATACAATTTGTTGCCTGCCTGATATACATGTCTGTTCAAAGTGTGCCATGAATGTTTGCTTAAAGATAATGACCCAGTCTGAAAATGACGGTGATAAAAATGTCATGTAATTTCCAGGGTGACTTTGAAGTCAGGTTTACCATGTAAATGTAGGGGATTGAGAGATCCAGCTATAATTTTCTTCTCCGATGAGCACTAAATCAGCGACTTCCTCAGCACCAGTGAGGTGGGCATTCTCCATGTTGCTAATTTCTTTCCTCCTGTCTTTCTGGTTGTGTTGAAACAATAACCAAGACCCTCCTGGAGCAGTAATTCCCTGGATCATTTTTGTGCTTTGTTTTGTTTTTTTCTTTTTCACAATTCACTGCTTCCAGTAGTTGAAAGGATACAGGGTTTGAAGTCAAGCAGAACTGTGTTGCAATATCAGTTCTGTAAGGATTTACAAGAATTATTTGAGTCCCCATTTTCTCTCCTGTAAAATCAGATTTT
>NW_005323487.1:0-1408 GCF_000412655.1 Myotis brandtii | reverse complement strand
CCCCAGGCCGGGTCAGCAGGCTCAGCGCCATCTAAAAGGCCAGGTCTCCCGTCTCTTGGGTTAGAGACTGTGCGACGCTCTGGAATCCGACTTTCCCTTTGGCTTCATTTAATGGGGTTCATTTTGTTTCCAAAGGTAGTTTGTCCCATGGAAACCAGACAGGGTGTTGTTCAAATAGCAGGCCGATGTCTCAGTGTAACATGGGCCCAGGGAGAGCTGGAGAGAGTGAATCACAAACCCTCCTCTGTGCGTGTCTGGGGGAGGCGAATGTGCTGATGGAAGAGAGCGCTGTTGAGGATGATCAGGTATCTCATTTGCCATCAATCGGATTTTCAAATGTTAAGTTGCTAGAATAGCTGCTGATCCTGGCTAAGTCGATTCTCTCCACTGCAGCGAAATATATATATATATTTTTAAATCAGATAATTCAGTCTCTAATCCAAATTGTATTTGCTTTCTTTCCTTCAGACTCTGTCTGTGACTGGGACTGTGTGTTTAAAGTTCAGCTTTGTGTGTGGTATTCCTGTGATGATTTCAGCCCATAAAATCAGATGTTTATAAAAGCCAACCCGAGACCAATCCTGCACAGCAGTTTAGCAGCAAATTTCTGCTCTGGGTATTTAACGATAATTGGGAGCTTTCTATTGGCTTTGCAGGAACTCAGATCACTAGTAAAATGTAAGTACAGCCCATTTGGCAAATTCTTACACTTCAAGTCACAAATTTGCCTCTTGGTTGTGCTTTTCTTCGCACCTAGCTGAGAATCTTGCCTGGTGCTTTTTTAAATCCCCTCATTTACATACTGGGGTAAATTTAAAATGAGAACAGATGAAGGCTGCTAAACTTCTCTATTTCACTGATGAATATGGTATTTTGCTTCAACTATCTAGCTGTTCTATATGCAGTGACCTTTAAAACATGCACTAGATACTTCTTCCCATGCATGCTGTGCGAGGCGGGCTGTTGGTATTGTCTTCCCTTGGCGACCAGGAGGCCATGCGGAACCCCTGGGAGCCGCCTGCAGTGGGGCTAGAAGTCAGTGTCCCTTTCCCAGGCTCCCACCTGCTCATCGGGCGGAGGGGCCTCCTGCACCTGTGGCTTCCTTGGCTCTGGGAGGTGATGCATCCACCCACAAGGCATTGCGCCTTGTCCTGCAGCCCAGCGGATGTCATTGCACCTGTAGGGTGGGTGTTAGAAGGTACATTTTAAGTCTGAGTAAGAAAAGAGGTGGTGTGTTTTGAGTGGCTAATATGGTTTTGACTCTCTCAGAGTGTAATAGATCTCATTTGCTATCGGTGCTAATAGGAATCTTGTTCTTCAAAGGAGCAAAAATCTTCTCTGATGCCTTTCCAAGGTATCAGAGAGAAACCCGAGCTCTAGCCGGTGTGGCTCAGTGGATAGAGCGTCG
>NW_005323486.1:0-1407 GCF_000412655.1 Myotis brandtii | reverse complement strand
TCTCAGGTCATTATGCTTATGGCCAGTTCATCTATGAGATCTGAGCTGCAGTGAAAGTGAAATTTTGCTGAAACAAGAAATCTATCTAACAAACAACTTACCCAACTGGCTGAGATTGAGATTTCATTTTGGAAGTGCATCATCACCGTTTTAAGTGTATCCTTCTTCATTAGCTATGGCGCCTTCTCCCACGCGGGTTTATCGGCTTTGCAGAAAAGGCTTTCATGAGACCACCTAATTCACATTTAAAGAAATGGAGGATTCTGTCGTCCGTCCATACTCTGCCTCCTAAATTAGGAATAGACTGAAGTGTCTAGCCTTCTGCCTGGTGAAAGAACAGTGACCACTCTTTTGTGCATCCATTTGTTTTTTATTGTCGAGTTTCCTGTCTGTATTTTCATGTGCAGTTCTGTCTTTACTGATAGTGTTTGTTTTCGATGTGCAAGCTCCGGGGGCTGAGACAGCACGCTTTTAATGGCCTCCACTGTGTGGGCACAGCACTTTGTAAATAAGGGCGCAATAATTCACTTAACAAGCATCTAGTGAACGGTTCCAGTGTGTGAAACAAGGTGCAGAGCACATGGCTGACATTCAAAGGTGTGGCAAGGAAGATTCCTATCTTTTCAGAATTATAGTATTATTAATAAGAATGCTGGAGTAACAGCATTAATAACTAGTATTTATAGAGCCCATCTTATCTGCCAGTAGCTGTGCTCTGTGTCTTACATACATTCTCTTAATTAATCTCTGCTATTGAGCAGTGTTCCCCTAAGTGTGTTCTCAGAGCACTATTTCTGGCAAAGCATTGATGGATACTATGCATGTCAGGGGTCCCCAAGGCCAGATCCAGCTTTGGTAATTCTCCAGGAGAATTCATGGACTCAGCACATGGCCATACGCATGGCTAAGACTTATTACAGTGAAAAGATCCCAAGCACAATCCGCACAGGAAAAGCTGCCTGGGGTGAAGTGCGGAGGAAGCCAGGTGCCAGCTCCAGAGGGTCCTTTCCCAGTGGAATCACGAGGACCTGCTTAATTCCCCCAACAATTCACATGGCACATTCACAACATGTGAATGTCTACTGGGAAGCCCAGAATTTTTACTGGGAGTTGCTTGGTATGTAGCAAAATTCCAAACGTCCAAAAAGAAAGCAGGTGTTCAGCATAAACCATGTATTTTTTGTACAAACAGGTCAGGTACAGTGAGCCACTCTTACAACAAGGGAATAGTGGGAACCATCCCTAAATCTGAGTTCCCAGCTGCCAACGAAGAGCCAACCTTGGAAGCAGTCCTTTCTAGGGACAGCCAACTCAGGCCTGCGGTATCCCCTCATGCCTCATTGGCCAGGCCAGGTTAAATGCTGTGGTTGATTGATACAGAGATAGATAGATAGATAGATAGATAGA
>NW_005323485.1:0-1407 GCF_000412655.1 Myotis brandtii | reverse complement strand
GAGTAGATGGGCTCAGGGAGAAGGTCAAGGACCAGGAAACATTTGCAGTGTCTACCATGGCCTGAGGTCACAGTGGCGGTCTCGGCGTCACGCAGCAAACCAAGCAAACAGCCCATCAGCACTGAAGGGAACAGGCCTGAATGTGCCCAGACCGAGTGTCACCTCCCAGCACACAGGTTGAAACCCAGATTGGACACATGTTTGATTACAGACCTGGGTAGTGGCTGTCTCCTCTACCCAGACTCAATGGCGTATCTTCGCCGCCCTGCCATGTGGGCTCCGTTTAGCTTCCTGAAGACGGCAAGTGGGAAAGCAAAATGCAGAGACTCACTGTAATGCTGGCTGGTCTGTGGTGCTGTCTTGTTTTTAGGTGTCTTTACCACAGCCTCGATCCAGCTCACAAGGCAACCTTCCATCCTTCATACCTATTTCTTTCCAGCCAACAGGTCTCCTTTTTGGAATAAGGCAAGGTAGGAAGATGCAATTAAATCTCTTCAGCCAAGTCTCATTCAGCTCCACAGTGTTCTCAGTGGAGAAACGGAGATGCGTTATTTCCCCATTTAACAAACAAGGAAATTAAGGGACGGAGAATGTCAGCAGTGCTCCCGAGAGCAGCCTGAGTCACGCAGACACTGTGACTCACTGTGACCATCTGAACTCTTCTCCCCAACCAACAGCCACCGGTTATGTTTGGTCCCCAGTGGGCACCTCGAACCAGCAGCGCCCAGGCAGCACACAGAACCAAGCAGCAGCTGCCAGGAGAGGACAGAGAGAAAAGCATCCTTCCCCACCCTCACTGGGTCTTGAATTAGAAATGAGGAAACGGGCTAGAAGTACCGCCGTCCGTCCAGGGAAATGCTGCCATACCAGGTCTCTGAGCTGGCGTGTTTTGGAAAAAGCCAGTTCTACTGGGCACTGCGTCGCTTCGCACGGTGCCAGGTAACCCAGAGCCTGACACCCAGGGCAACTTCAGAGGGAAGCGCTCCCTGTGCTGTCAGAGTGGCAGTTGACTACCCCATCCAGTGAGACGTGTTGAGATTTACCTATTGGTCAGGCCTTTAATCTGAAGACGATGGCCTGGCTTCCACAGGGCAGAGGAAATGGGCTGTCGGATGTCCCCACGCCTCCCTCTGGCTTCAGGCCCAGTGTGAGGGAGGGGGCTATGTGCTTCAGCTGAAGGACAAGACTCCACCGTCCCTGAGAACTGCTCAGCTGCTGGTTTCAGTGTTGTATTCTGGCCTGTTTGTTTGCTTGGGTGGTCACAGAGTCTTTACAAAGTGAGAAATGGGCAGAATGCTCAGTTCTTCTCAAGGCGCCATCTGTCAGCTTAGTGACATCAGGGTTCACAGGGTGACCTGGTAGAGGACCATGGAGGGAGGACCATGGAGGGAGGTCCATGGAGGGAGG
>NW_005323484.1:0-1407 GCF_000412655.1 Myotis brandtii | reverse complement strand
AAAAAACCCAGAACTTTCTCAACAGTCTACATGCCTTCCTTCCCCAAGTGGAGGTTTTTACTAATTCCTGTTTAAATAAAATAAGAAGTCCCTCCTAGCATAGGATGACATTTTTGCTTTCAGAAATATCAATTGCTCCAGCAATACTTTTTGTCTTGCCCTATGGGACAGCATAGATCCACTGCATTTCCAGAGCATTTCGACCCCTCGCTCCTGCTATGATATACCGTCTAAGTCTCAGCATTGAAGCTTCTTGTGACAACCACGGCTTCAATCATCGGGGCCACGCTGTCCCTCAGTCAATGCAATGTACCAGAGCGATAAGATTTTCACACCTTCCCAGCCTCCCAGTGCTCCAAGATTGGGGTGGGCTGGGGATCCTTCTACACGTTTTGCTGTGTTAAGAAAGTGGAGACAGGACTGGAGAATTTATGAGCAGGTATAATTCTTGAACTACAGAATATGGGGATCCCTGAGAGGCAAGGAGAGCCCCCTTATGACACTGACCCCTCTTTCCCAAGTTGCCGTGTGAAATATTGTGGGGAAAGGTAAAGGAATGTAGGACTAACGTTAATGCAGCCATAGAATCTACAGTGCTCATCCACGCATCAATTGTTAAAGCATCACTTATGGTCCAGACACTGCCAAATGTTAAAGAAATAGAAATGAAGAAGATATCGCCTTATCTCAAGGGCCCCACAATATCGTGAGCTGCCGCCTGGAAACTAAGGGCAGAGAAGAAAAGAAAATGCCATCGGGTGCAATTAGGTAGTCTTAATGGTCCTTCTCAGAGTAGCTCCTTCGACTTGGGAGATTTATTTCCTGGAAAGCCATAATGTTAAGCAAGAAGTGGCTGCACCCCTGTCCACCATATCTCCTCCCCAGGGAACTATGTTAAACAGTGTTGATCATTTTAAATACTCATCCAAACTGGTGACGACTTCTCTCCCACCTGGCTTGGTTCCATGGGAAAATATTTATACCCTCTACATGGTCTTTATAGAAGAAAAGACAGAGTTTTAGATCCTGATGAGATGCTGGCTTTGGTGTGACCTTTTAGGAAAGATCACATTTCCAAGGACGGTTGTGGATTGAAGGGCAGTAAGCACTGAATTAGCCAGAGCCAATCACCAACCTACTGATATAAGCAAGTCCAGACAGGTTTAGAAAAAAATGTTGCTAATGAAAAATGAAGCTGTAGTCATACCAGTCAAGGGATGAAAGAAAAGCCAGAGAGGCAGGCTTTGCAAAACTCCCCTCCTATATCAATCATCAACCATAGATACTGGACGGTAGAGAGTATAGAAGGAGATTTTCCTGGACACACTTGTCTCAACTGAAAAACATTACAGTGGGATTTAGAAGAGCTAAATGCTCTTTGACAGAGTGTCTTCAATGAAAACATTG
>NW_005323483.1:0-1407 GCF_000412655.1 Myotis brandtii | reverse complement strand
CCGGATCTGGCCCTCGGGCCGTAGTTTGCCCACGGCTCGTATAGTCAGTAGGTTGCTCAAGACTATGGAAATAAAAATTTACTTTAGTATAAATTTATTGTAGTAAAAATAAGAACAGAAATTAATGAAATTTCTAACAAAAAATAGAGAAACCCAATTCCATCGGAACTGGTTCTTTGCAGATGAGAAAGAAACGAGTTACCAGTAGGAGGAATGAAAGGGGTGGTTTTCCTACAGACCCAGCAAATAGGAAAGGGCAATATGGTATCGCTACATCCAACTCTACATATACAAATGCAGCAACTTACAACAAGAGGCTCAATTACGCAAAAACCATAAACTACGAAAACTCTCCCGGGTGAAAGAGTGTGCATAGCCCAACATCTTTTATAGAAATCTAAGCGGAGTTAAAGCCCTTTGGAAAAGAATCCAGAGAGTAAATACCAGACACAAACAACGCATATTTTTCAAATTGCACATCATTCTGAATAGTGTGAAGCAATCTCTCGCCATCCAACTCCACAGCCCACCCCAAGGAGAAGCATCCTTTGTCCAGTGTATCCATGCTGTATGCACTACCACCGCCCATAGGTCACTTAGGAACCCTCTCAGTTATCAGCTGGACTGTTGAGGGAGCCCATGGCTTGTGTTGAAGTAACTGTTACGTTACTGCTAACGAGCGTCTCCATTGCACTAATGGAAAAAGCAGGCACAGACACGTTAACAGACTTGCTCAGTGTTGCCCAGCCGTACGGGCCTGGAGGCGTTGCGGGAAACTCACTGTGTTGCGGGTTTGTTGCATCAAGGCTAAGATCCAATGGCTACTGCAAAGGATTTTGATTTACAGCTCACATGGAACACAGATTGATTTTGGAGCATGGGACTGACTGCACAGTGAATAGGCAGCTGGCTGCAACGGAAATCCTTTAGGTGGGAGCTTGACAGGAGTGGGGCCAGGACACTTTGTGGAAATGACGCTCTGAGAGCCTCCTCAGTCCAGCCGACAGCACGGCAGCCTGTGGCCGGGATGTCCTGCCTTGGGTCTGTGCATCGGAGAAGGCCAGACGGTGGTCACTTCTACATCCTCACAATGGACAGGGCAGCCTGGCAGCAGGAAACAAGACCGTTGCCCTGTCCCAGTAGTTCCCAGACGAGTTGTCCACATAAGTGGGAACCCAGGAACTGAAAAATGCGCCCCCTGTGAACCACGCGGTGGGAATCCCACTTGGTGTGGCCACCACAGTGCCCTAGGAACCGTGATTTTAATCTCTGCCAGGAAACTCTCGGGAACATTATTAAATCCTTTGGTAGCCAGCCGGTCTCTAATGTACTGACTCCTTCCGGTGAGACACACGGCTGAGGAGACCAACGGGAAACCTCAGAGGCAGAGAACATAATGAACACGAG
>NW_005323482.1:0-1407 GCF_000412655.1 Myotis brandtii | reverse complement strand
ACACACACACACACACACACACACACACGCCAAGTCCCCTCCCTGCTCTCATGACCTCTTGGATACAGCCACGTCTTGAGGTTCTGATGGTGGCAAACCCTGGAAATGGCCAACTGGTCGACCCCCGTCCTGACCATTTTGTGACTTCTGAGCCCCTGGGAGGGGTGGGAGTGGCCTGTGGACAGCCGGGACCCAGTGCAGCCGGAATTTCTTCCGGCTGTGCCAATCTTCTACCAGGATGCCCGCCAGGAGTAAGAGAATCGCAGCCCCGAGGCATATCCGGACCAGGTTCCCCTTAGTGTAGTCCTGATGGGCAAGGCCTGGGGAATGAAGAGAGATGGGAGCTCTGTCGTGGGCTTCTCATAGCCGTATTCCCTCACCTGGAGTCCTGTTACTCTGCTAGCTGGGATGCCAACCTCCTTCCAGCAGGGCCCCTCCCCTCTCCCCCAGGGTCAATAAGCCCAGTTCCCTGAGTAGAACCTCTTCCATCATCAGGCCTCGGATGCAACCCGCCCCTACACAGACACTCCCTGGCTATTTGGCAGATTGTGGAAGAAAAGGCTACTATAAGGGGGGTGGAGGTGGAATGGATCTTACTCTGATCTTCCAGAAGACCTCAACCTTCCCAAGTCTGAGCTCCATCTACTGTTATTTCCCCTCCCCCTCACACTGGGTGTATCAGGGCCCAAGATCCCAGAGCCATGGCTTCTGTATAGGGAAAGCAGTGAGCTTTAGATAAAGACACAGGGGTGGGGATAAGGAAGGTCCAGAGAGGAGAACCACTTACCAGTTGTAGAGCCTGGCCTCTTGGAAAAGATGGTGGTATCCCTAGAAGACTCTGGGATAATAAAAAAAAAAAAAGACTGTCAAATATCAGAGGGAAGGTGGGAGTGGGTGAGTGGATAGGAAGAGATTAGCCAAAGAACTTGTGTGCATAACCCATGGACACAGACAGTGGGTGGTGAGAACCTGGGGTGGAATTGGGTGGGCTGGAGGGGATAGATGGGGGAGGGGGGAGGAAGAGGACATATGTAATACTTTCAACAAAAAAGACTAAAAAAATCAGAAAAAAGACACAGGTGAGGAGAAAGAAAGTCCAGAGAGAACCACTTACCCGTTGTAGAGCCTGGCCCCCCTGAAAAGGTGGTGGTATCCCTAGAAGGCCCTGGGATAAAAATAATATTTTAAAAAGGAAGAACAGAGAAGCATGAAAAAGACTATCGAATCTCAGAGGGAAGGTGAGTGGGTGGATGGGAAGAAATTAACCAAAGACCTTGTATGCATATATGCACCACCCATGGACATAGTAGACAGTAGTGTGGTGAAGGCCTGGGGCAAGGGCAGATGTGGGCTAGAAGGGGTCAATGGGGGTAGGGGGGACATCTGTAATACTTTCAACAATAAAGT
>NW_005323481.1:0-1407 GCF_000412655.1 Myotis brandtii | reverse complement strand
GGAAAAAAAAAACGTACCTGAAGAGTACAGAGGATCACTAGGAGAGAGGGCTGAGGATAGAGCTCTAACATGCCCTTAAAAATAAAATGAAGGACTCCTTTAGGATGTCTGAGCTGCACTTCTCCTTGCTTTCGCCTTTAACAGATGCACCAGTATCGCCCAGTATAAACAGGGTGACCTGAAAAGTAAACCATGATACCAGCTTGGAGCAGCTCCAGCATTTTTGTCCTGGCTGCACATTTCTACTTCCTTTTGGGGAAGAAAAAAACAGGAGAAGAAAGTGAAGATTTCTGCTCTGGGTAAAGTTTGGAAACTTCTTTCTGTAAATGAATGGTGGGTAATAATAATAACATTAATAATAGCAATCATTTATCAAGCACTTTTACAAAAATTTGTACTAAAAGCTTTCTACGCTTTATCTCATTTAATCTTGGCTCCAACCGTCGAAGGAGGTCCTATTCATATTCCCACACAGGCGAGGCTCAGGGGAGCGCGGGAAACTGCCCAAGTTTGAAAGTGGCAGAGCCAGCTTTTGAAGCTGGGTGTGTTTGGGTCTAAAATCCAAGAACGCAGTCCCACCAGGAGAAGTGCATCCATCTGGGTTGGCCTCCCTCTACATGTGTTTTGTCAGTATGGCGGATGGAGGAAGTATAGGCTGTCTAGTTAGCCAGCCAACTAGGAGCCTCGAGCTTCCAATCCTAGGACTGTCTTTTAATACCCGGGCTTAACCGCTAGGAAACATCACCTCCCATGGCCAAGTTGGATTCTGGGAGACAGTTTTCTTCCAGTGTGTTGATTTTGGTCATTCTACATGGGCACTTTCAGCGTAAGTGACTTATGATGCTGCAGAGATGTAAGGGGCAGAGTGGAAAGCCGGGTCCATGAGAATCAGAATATGATGGGACTCACGACAGAATGCCCTGTTACCCCAGCAACAGGGATTATATTCCCAGCACTGATAAAGGGAATGAATGACACTCCCAAGATGCCACTCACTGAGAAGTTCACATTTTGCTCTTCTACTAAATAGATACGGGGATGACCAAAGTTGGAGCTGCGTGTGTGAGAGGCAGCCTTGAGATGTTTGCTAGTTTCCCTTTTTGGGGGGAACATGTAGAATAATTATTGATCTAGTGATCACAACTGAGCTAGAATTAAAGTTCTGGTAGAAAGAATGAGATCAGATTTTAGAAGCAAAAAGTGAATGTGCCTGTTGTCTAGTTTGGGATAATGATTCCTAATTCCCTAATTCTGTGATTCTCCACACTTCCCAGTCATCTTTCCAATTTTTGCTTCATTGACTCAAACCAAAAAAGCAGAAAGCAAAACAGAAGATATTGATGGAGCATTGTCCACCGGCAGACTCTGTCACAGGTACCAGGACTAAGACAATAAGCAAGACCAACC
>NW_005323480.1:0-1407 GCF_000412655.1 Myotis brandtii | reverse complement strand
ATTATTATTATTGAGATAAAGCTCACATACCATAAAAGTCACCATTTTATAGTGTACAGTTTAGTGGTTTCTATGCTCAGAAAGTTGTACAACCTTTACCGCTATCTAATTCCAGAACATTCCATCATCCCCTCAGTTAATTCCCTCTGTACCACTAGCAGTCACTCTCCGCTACCCCCTGTCCACCACCCCTCGTGTACACGTGTGTGAACATAAACTGCTAATCTGCTTCCTGTCTCTGGGGATTCTGACGTTTCATAGAAATGAAATAACTCAACATGAGGCTTCTTTGACGTAGCATAGAGGGTTGAAGCTTCATCCGTGTTGTTGGGCGTGTGAGTAACTCATTCCTTTTTAAGGGTGAATGACATCCCAGGGCATGGGTATGCCAGGTTTTGTGTATCAGCTGACAGACACTTAGCTTTTTTCTACGTTTTTTGCTGTTATGGATAGTGCTGCTCTGAGCATTGGTGTGCAGGCTTTTGTATGGGCGCGTTTCTAATTCTGTGGGTACATTCATGGGATGCCATTGCTGGGTCACATGTTGGCTCCATGTTGAATCGTTTGAGGACCTGCCAGATTGTTTTCCAAAGTAGCTGATGAAGGTGGAATTCTGGGGGCTTTCTAGCCGGGTTTCGGGTCTATTGGGCAGCCTTGTCTGGCTGCAGTTTAGCAAGGGAGCCGCTTATGAATGTGTCGGACGAGGGAGGATTGTGTAACGGTGGGTGGGAAGTTGTCAGTGGCTGCCTTTCCTGGACCGCATGGGTCAGCAGGGTGCTTTTTGTGATCAGATTGTCACAATGATCTCTGTGGGTAGAGGTGCCATAGAAGACAGTTTCTCACCCCAGAGAAGGGTCCGGAACAGAAAAAAATAGTAAACATGTCAAAAATGTAAAGGTTGAATAGCACGTTAGCTGACTCTTTCACTGTGTTATTGTACAGTCTTATTATTGAAGAAGGCCATTGGTAGTGCTAAAAATCTTGCAAGTTGAAGATTTTGTTATTACTCTTACATCTGGGCATTTTATATCTCAAGTAAACGTGTTAACATGATGCTTTTTCCTGACTAGATTCTCAAGTAGGCGTTTTACGCATTTGGAATGTTTCAAGAACAACGCCGATTGACAATTTCAAACTCAAGAAAACGGGGTTTCACTGCTTACATGTACTTAATTCTCCACCAAGAAAAAAATGTGAGTAAAAGCATCATCAGAGTTTCATACCTTAAAATAGTGTATCTGCTGCTTCCAAATGAAATGACTGATGTAGTGATATAGGCGTATCAGATATGTGCCTCTGAAAAGCACATGTAAAAATCAGCCTTTGGCAAAAATCTGTGCTAGAGGAACCACGTAAGCCACACAAGCTAAGCTTTTCTGTCAGGCCTTACTGCTTCTAAATCCTGGA
>NW_005323479.1:0-1407 GCF_000412655.1 Myotis brandtii | reverse complement strand
AGGACTTTTATGCAGCCAAGGACTTTTTTCTATGACTTTTATTCTGAGCAAAATGTATTCAGCCAAGAAAGAATGGGAAATAGTGGTCTTAAAATAATTTCTGCAGCAGAAACTGGATTTCAAATGATATAATGAACTAATGTGCAGTAAAGGGATGGAAATAATTAGCTCAGACAAGGCATTTGATAGCGTTAGCAGAAAAATAATTGATCTATATTTTATGTGATTCTTTTTTAAAAAAGGACTATATGGATAAATTACTAAAGTCTTTTATAGTTATACCCCAAATATATATACATAATAAATAGTGGCATACAATCTTCTGATAAATTATATGTATTTGATTAGAACTCAGTATTTGCTCTTTTTATGAGCCTAAGACTGTGCTCTTTTTCAGAAGTGAAATTTCTATTTTTCATTTAAATATGCAATCTTCGTACATACATCTTATTTATCCATTAGTTACTTATTACTTGTATATTTTCACAGAGATGTTGAAAAAAAGTTTCTGAATATAAACACAATGAAATTGTATCATGCATGAACATTGGAAGAACTAAATTAGGTCCAACCTGAAAAACATGTTTATCTACATTGTCAAAAAGTTGGACCTGTTCTTTGGACACTCATTTTACATATTTCAGGTCCTTTATTTAGTTGTTGTCTGGAATTGTGTTGATTTATCCACACTTAAATTAGGAATGAAGTTAATGGTTAGGGAAATTTTATTTCCTTAGCCCAAAGGTGAATCACATACAGAGAACAGAAACCATAGTTCATATTTCTGTTCCATTTCAGACTATTTCCTGAGGCTCCTTCATGTCCTGGTCGCATGGCCAATAGCTTTGGACTACCACTTCTGCTTCAAACAGAATGTAATTTTTAACCTAAAGACTTCACACTATTAAGTGATTGGTTTCACTACACTAAATCCTGGAAGTTTTCAATTTCTACTGCCTCGAGCTTTGCCCCAATTTTAGTATCCATTGGCTCTAGTGCCCTAAATGTAGTTTCTTTGGGACTTCATGACCTCTCTCTCTTAGACTTTCTTAATCTTAGTGTCCAACTCTTGTTCTGATGTATGCCCCTGTGCTTACTAGTAAATCACTATCAGCTACCCTGAGTTGCAGAGTTGGAAAAAATAACGTTCCATTCAAGTTCATTTTCTCCACAGGAATTTATCCTTTGCTGTCCTCAACTTGACCTAAGTTTACTGTTTCAATCCTCCAACCAAGTACTGATATTATAAAATGTTTACATAGATATTGAAAGGTACTTAGCGAAGCATACTGTATATTACGATACATATCATTATTATCCACATTGGCATCTTTAATAATAGTTATGCCTATTTAATTTAAATATTAATTAAATTATCCTTAATTTAATAAAATAAATTAAAATTTA
>NW_005323478.1:0-1407 GCF_000412655.1 Myotis brandtii | reverse complement strand
CAGTAAAGAACACAGTGGGCCATGAGCTTCCCTTGATCTTGATAGCTCACTTCTATAATTGTACTCAGTCTTACCTTTCTAACAACCAGATCACATTGTTAAATCTGTTATAATAGTTATTAATTGAGTACTAACTATGTCCCAGGCATTGCCCTAAGTACCTTACATGAGTTTAATTCTTATAAAAATGCCAACAATATTAGTTGTAACTAATATCATCCTCATCTTCCAGGTAAGGAAAATAAAACACGGATTTTAAGAAACATACCCTAGATCACACACCTAGTAAGTGGCAGAGCCAGGATTCTAACCCAGGCAAATGGCTCCAAAGCCTGAACTCTTAACGTCAAGCCACAAATGACAATGAAAAATAAGCGTCTTTATCAAAAATTGTTGATACTGTTCACTGCTGTGAAGGGAGATCTCTCACAACCTGTGAAATAGGATATTTTGCATTCATCCCTATTAATTTTAAAATTGTGAGTTTTGGTTTCTCCTTCTTTAAAACTTGCACTTTATAATTCAATATATTAGCTATTTTTCCCCAGGTTGTGTCATCTTCAAATCTGATAATAAGCTTCCTAGCTTTTCAGTTAAGTTGTTCATTAAAAATTACAACTAGCAAAGGGCCTAGATATGTAAAAACTTGTTTGGCAGCAAAAAATAACCTAAGGGTTGACCCTTCTTTGCTTTTGTTTAGCCAGTTAGAAAGCTACATGATAATTCTATATTCTGGCCTATATTTCTTCATCTTGTCATAAAAATTGGGATATACCAAGACAGAATTTCCTAAACCTCTGTGCCTAGAATGCTTTAAAAAATAGAAATGAAGCTAGTATGGTCCAACTTGTTCTTTGGGAATCCATGTTACCTCTAAATTATTACAACTTTTGGCAAATATATGAAAGCTCATCTTTTTAATGCTCTATTTTAGAAATGGTGGCTGAAGTTGTCATCAAGGCTGCTGATCTATGGTCTCCAATATGTATCTTTTGCCCTTTTTGAGGTTGTTTGGAACTAGTTATGGCTTTCTCACTCCACATCCACTCTCAAACAAAAGTTTCCAACAGTGCTATCTAAAGACATATGCACATTCTTTTAGTATCATGAGCAGTTGGTCATCTGAACTTAGGAAATGGAACATATTTTCACAACTTCAGACTCCTACATCCAATTGCCTCCTTTACATCTTCATTCAGACATCTATCAGGCATTTGCAATTTAATGTTTCCAATGAAGCTTCTACTTTTCACCCCATTCCAAACCTGCTCCTCTCACAGTCTTCCCCATCTCAATAAATGGCTAGGTCACAAACCTTGAAGTCACCTTTGATTCTTCTCCTCTTATATTCTACTAGTGGCCCATTGCACGAAGATTCACCCAATAGGCCTTCCTTCCCCTGGCTGC
>NW_005323477.1:0-1407 GCF_000412655.1 Myotis brandtii | reverse complement strand
TCACAAAAAATATCCAGGTAAGAGAAGAAACCATTTTTGCTTTACAGAGTCCTAAAAAGGACAATGATCATTCTTGGGTGGAGAAGAAAAATACAGGCCCAGGGACTCTCAGGAGAACTATAGTGTGAAGCTGCTGAGAAGGGAAGTGGCCATACCCTCCCCAGGTGCTTTTATGCCATCAGATGACACTCTGGGGTTGAGGGGGTGGGATGCCAAGATATGTCTGTTCTGAAAGTCTCTCCAACCTGGGCAGTCCTCCAGGTGGCATCTGACATGGACGGGAGCCATTTCAGGCTGCAGGCTGGAGGTGGAGGAGCCGCTAGACTGGTGACCGAGAGGGACTGGGGCAGCAGCCCAGGGATGTCTCATAGAAGACAAAATAGAAGCTGGGATTGGTAAACAACGTAAAAGACCTGTTGTCTGATGGGGGAGGGGGCGTGGAGGAGGTATGAGTTGAGAGGCATTCATAGCAAATGTGGTTTCGTGGTAAACATCAAACATCAGAACCTGGGATTGGAGAGACTTTCATTCACAGAATTGGAACATGTGGCTGACACCATCATTCCATTCAATTATCCATTGCTCCATCCATCCAATAATTCAATCACCTATCCATTCATCATCCATTTAATAATTTATTCAATCATGCACCCATCTATCTTTATCCATCCACCCATCTTTTCATCCAATAATTGATCTAATCATTCCACGCATCTATCATATCATGATTAAGCATTTATTAAGCATTCTCTGCTTATTCATTCTTTATTCTATTCTTCATTTTGTGCTGGAAGTTGGGTTACATCTGTGAACATGGCAGGCCAGTCAGTCCCTGCCATCATGCAGCGAATGTCAAACAGGAAATTCGAACAATAAGCCAAGTGGGTTTTTAGTAACAGCAGGTGTGAAAATCTTGAGGTTGGAAGCAACTAAGCCAGCAGTGCAGCTGGAGTGTCTAAGCGAGGGGGAGAGTGGCAGCAGATGAGGCCAGAATTGCGGGCAGGGCCAGGACACACAGGTGGTGGGGCCTGGCGAGGGAAGGGGAGAGACTGCAGGGAGGGACCGTGTACCTCGTTTGTGGGAAAAGGGGAGACAGGGCCAGGCTGATGTACTTGGACTTAACTTAGCAGTGAGTGGTGAGCCTTTGAGCAGGAGCCGACATGCCTGTTCCGACAGAGCCCTGTTCTTCTTGCAGAGGGTGACACCAAGAACGTGGCGGAACATGGGAAAGGATGGCAGAGGCACGTTCAATAAAGCAGTGACAGGGTGAGTGGGGGTCGATGGCAGGAAGGGGGGGGGGGGGCAGCCAGGTATCCGAGGCGGCTTCCACCACAAAGTGGACTGGTGGGAGGGTGAGAGTGGGGCTTCACCTGCGGGTAGAATTTTAAACCCCCTTATAATTTTTTT
>NW_005323476.1:0-1407 GCF_000412655.1 Myotis brandtii | reverse complement strand
AGAAATATGAGAGATCTTTGAAACTATAAATTAGATTATGCTACTCCTCAGTTAAAAATCTTCCAATGGCTTTTTATGTCACAGAATGAAATAAAGATCCTCACATACCCACGCCTCTCTAAGAGGTCTGGTCCCCTGTTAGTGCTCTGATCTTGTATTCTGCTGTTTTATACTCCACACTCACTGCCTTATAGCCACACTGGAATCCTCACTGTCTCACTAACATATCAAACCCACTCCTGCAGGAGTCATTGTATGGCTGTTATCTCTTCCCAAATTGCCTCTGGTTTCTCCTATCCCTACCCCCACCCTATTTGTAAGATCTGCATGGTTTTCTCCTTTCCTTCAGATTTTTGCTCCATAGATGAGCTTTCCCTGATCAATCTATCCACCATGTCACCCCCCGGCTCCACCCTGGTGCTGTTTGTCCTCTTACTCTGTTCTGTTCTTATGAGGGACCACTCCCTGCCAAAAAGAGAAGAAACTCCATGAGAGCACAGACTTTGTGGTTTTTTCTCTGCAGCTGCATTTTCTTCACTAGCCAGCACCTAGAGCAGTGGAGAGAGAAATGTTTATTAAATGAATGGTGTTGGGCAGTCAAATCAATACATATCAACTAATGTTGATTTTTTTTCCCTTATGAATTGTTTTCAAACTAAACAAATTCGGAGAGAAGCTGGGAACTCAAAACCATACTCATGCAATCAAGAAGGGAGACACTTAGCTTGAATGTCTTACTTGAGCTATATGACATTTTTTGAGCTGCACACTCTCAGGACAGCAGTTCTTTGCTCATCACAATGAAAACCTCGTTATCCACCTGAATCTTATGCTGTGAGGACTTATCGAACCAAGAAGGCAGTTGCATTTATGCCACAGAAGCAAATGTCTCATCATCATGTGACATGCTTCAATGATTAGCCCCCAAAATAAATATGCTCTTCAGACATATTTCATTTTCAGCAACCCTGAAGCAAATAAAGAACCAAAGACTGAAGTTATGGATTCTAGAATGAGGCAACCTAAAGCATTATGAAGAAGATTAATAGTGTTATTAATCACAAATACCAAACCCGTACAATTCAGACATCACTGTGTTACAGAGTTCAGCTATCTGCCAGAGGATCATTTGATTAAATAAACATTTCTGCACACATAGTAGTGAGTTATTGTGTTAAATACTGAAAGGGACTTTAAATGAACGTAGTTCAATACGTATTCCTTGGAAACTTCAAGTATTTAGGCACATGCTAAATGCTGAGGTGGTTAAACAAAACAAAACATATTTCTCAAACTTATAAAATTTACACATAGAATAAAATTATCTTTATTAAAAAGACTTCACATATTAGTGAGCAATAGATGTGTACATATATATTTTTTTAATATATTTTATTGATTTTTTAC
>NW_005323475.1:0-1407 GCF_000412655.1 Myotis brandtii | reverse complement strand
GTATGGTCAGGAACTAATTCCTTTTACTGTGAGGTTGTTTTTTCCCGTTTGCTCTACGTGTAAGACTAAATGATTGAAGTACAAACTTTCTGTGACATAGTTGCAAGAATTCAGTTTTCAAACTATCCATGTGAGCTCTAGTTTCTACATAGACTGCTTGATGTGTCTCAGTGTCCCAGAGCAGGGGACAGAATATCTAAATTGTAACCTATTGTTGTAAAGATCGATGGATTATGATGATCTAATTAAGTCGGTCTTACTAAATTATTGCTTACCTATACACATAGAAAAAGAATAAATTATCAACCATCTAATAAAAGAACATAATTTTATGAAAAGAATTCTGGAGATGTCCATAAATCATGACAGCAAAGCTAGAATGATTTCCCACCAGAACCCTAAGGTAGAATTTATATTTAATTTATTGCATACATTTTTTTAATGCATGGGTAGAAGCTTTTTGTATGAGATTTTCTTTTCATTTTTTTTTTATTCCACCATTGATAAAAATCAATATTAAGAAGTTAGGTCAGCAGAAAAACCTGGTTCGGGGACAGTTTTTTGCTAATACAAAACTATTTTTAAATGTACATTTATTATATTTTAAAGGTTATAAAGCTTATTTAATATATTCTGGATCCACCAGATTCATTATTTTTTCTCTTTTCCATTTTGAGAGTTATATTTTAAAGGGGCTTCTTATGTGCAAAAAAAAAATTAGCTGAAACAGCTCTCAAGTAAATCACATAGGGGACTAAAGTCAGCATTCTCTCTCCATTAGAAGTTGTTGATGTGGAAATGTGAAATGACAGTCACTGCAATGTGAAGACTGCCATGATGATGGTCTTAGTGACTTTATGATGCATTTATACAAATTATAAGGACATAGAGATATATGCATATGGAAAGACATTGTTTTCCTTCAGTTGTAGAAAGTTATTGAATATAATTTGTTCCTGTACCCTGTTGCCCCTTCTGTTTATGTATGTGGTTTGTAGTTCACCTAAGCACAATTCTTTCTTTTGTCCCCTGTACATGCCCTGCTGCAAGATCATAGTGGGCACTCTCTTAGCCATAAATTTTCCACAGACTTTTCCCCCTTACAAATATGACCTTATGTACTTGAACTAAATCCAATTGACAAAGTAGAACATGTGTAAGAACAGAGAATTGCAGGCATTCTAATTCTAGGGAGACTATTCTCTAATTCTATCCCCTCTCAATGCAGAGTTGCGCACATTTAAAACTGTCCCTATTTGTGAACAATTTTAAATACATCCACGCTGTTTTTACACTATTTATGGGCCAAATTGTGTTTGGTTAACACAGATACTAGTTATATACCTACCATCATATAAAAATTTACTCATTAATGGAGTTTTGTCTCCTCCTTCCCCAACAACCACC
>NW_005323474.1:0-1407 GCF_000412655.1 Myotis brandtii | reverse complement strand
CAGACAATAGGGTGGTGAAGGCCTGGGGCAGGAGATGAGGGAGGGCAAGAAGGGGTCAATGGGGGAAAAAGGAGGACATACGTAATATTTTAAACAATAAAGATTGGATTTTTAAAGAAAGGTAATTTCCCCAGGTTCATGGATTATCTATCATTCCTTATTAGGAACTTCACAGTCATTTGTGTGTGAAGGCTGGCCTCTTGCAGCAATGATTTCAGTTAACATTTAGATGGACTCAACTATCATATCCTAGTGTCACAACTTTGCTACCTAACTCTGTGACTTCCTTAAGTTTCTGAATATCTCTAAGCCTTAATTTCCTCATTTACAACATTTGGGATGATGCCAGTTTTAATACTTAGGACTGTCATGAGGGTTAAGTGAGATAACCTGTATGACACACTGAGCATAGCACCTGGTACATAGTGGGCATCAATAAAAGTTAGCTATTGTTAGTAGAAGTTGGTAGAGTTGAAAAACTGTCTTAAAATACATCAGTGGACCCCTCAGGCCAGGTCTCTAGACAGAATATCCAGATCTTGTAGCGACAGCTGCTTGATTCAACTCCAGAAGTAAAACAGCTGTCCAATAGCTCTCTGAGACACTGGAGAAATGGGGGTAGAGATTATCAGCTACATGTTTCCTCTCACTTAAGAAAAGAAGAAAAATTAGAAACCAGTGTTTCAAAATCATTAAGATGTAGCACAATGAGTTATTATTTTGGAAATGATGAGTTTGTCACCTATGAAAACCATTCTGCCTCTTTCTCTGGCTTATTGCAAAGGGAGGATGTGCCCACTTGACTATTTACTTATTGCTCCCACCCTTCATGCATGAATTGCCTGGAATCCGCACTCCAGAACTTCCTGGATCCCTCCGTGTTACACAGGCTAGAGGAGAACATTTTTTCATGCTGAATAAGATGGGAGAAAAGATCAATGACTGTTACATGGGAGACTCTCTTTTGGAGCTCTCCCGTGCTCTGTTTATTTTTAGTGATAGTATTAAAAATGGGATTTCATGTTTAGCTTCTGGTCTCTGTTGCATTTGTATTTATTTCTTCTCTACTGGATAATTGGTTACCCCGTATCCTGTATGGGAGGCTAGCGTGCCCTTTCTCAATCTGCTGCTTGCGGGGTGGGGGGGCGGAGGGGGGAGATGGAGTAGTGGGGAAAGCATGGGTGTTGGGATGTTGAACTGGCAAACCTGGGTCCAACATTTTGTTTTAACCCTTATAGGCTGTGTGACTTTAAGTAACTGACATAACTCCTTGAAGCATCAGTTTCCTCATATACGAAGGTAGGTACTTCCTGTTCTTTTGGGAAATTAGATGTCATGTATGTGATATATTATATAAATAATTATTGCTCAATAAATATTAATTTCCTTTGCTTTCCTCCATGTAAA
>NW_005323473.1:0-1406 GCF_000412655.1 Myotis brandtii | reverse complement strand
GAAAAACAAAACAAAACAAAACAAACAAACAAACAAATACCTGGGAAGAGCTCCATTTAAACCTGGTCATTTAGAGGGAATGTGGCGCAATATTCAGAGGAGCTGACGAGTGCAGAGTCAATATGGTGATTTGGAGGTAGGAGTTTCTTCTTCAAGCAATGACTAAAGCACTCTTTTCAAGGCTATTACAGACTCAAAATGGGGCAGTCTTGTTTTTAAAAAATAGAGGGAAACTGAGGCAACACTACAGGAATAAGAAGGGCAATGACTCAGGATTAGAAATGACCCTGAGGAAAACTTTCAGGCAATGCAAGTTGTCGTTTTTGTTGGCTAGTCAGAGAAATCGGTCTATATTTTGCAGAGCCTAGAGTTTGTGTATGCCTTAGCTCATTTCAGAAATAATTTGAATCAAATGATGATAGCTGATAGTGCTTCTCAAAACTAGTCCCTTACCATTCCTGTTAGGATTTCTCAACTCTATAATAAATCCTTATACCATCTAAAATAAACCAGTAATTTGTATTTCTCCTTCTATGTTCCTACTGAAAGTGTCAATACACATAGGCAATTATTGTTCAAATTAGTAATGAGGCAAACATTGAAAAGATGAGATTTAGGTAAAAAAGGAAATGCTCACTCTTAAAATATACCTTACAGTTGATCTAATGTTAAATACCAAAATTTTTAAAAATGTTGGAAATTCACCCACTTGATCTGTGTTAATTTAGGGCTTGAAGTTTTCTTTTGTATAAAATGGATAAAGCAGAAAAGTTTAGCAAATTAAACTTATTTTACCATGTATTAATACATATTTTTACCCGATAATAAGATTCTAAGGCATTGAGACAGGAACAAACCTAAAGATCAGATATGGGAAGTGGAGGAAGATGTTCACTATTGAAGTAGAAAACAAAGAAACTGTTTATTTGGGGGAAATTTTCTTCCAGGCTTCTCTGACACTACTC
Organism: Myotis brandtii; assembly: GCF_000412655.1. Taxonomy (NCBI): domain Eukaryota; kingdom Metazoa; phylum Chordata; class Mammalia; order Chiroptera; family Vespertilionidae; genus Myotis; species Myotis brandtii. Next base: position 441 of record NW_005323473.1, on the reverse strand, counting down.
TTTTTTTTAATCCTTTTTTCCTACACTTTCCGTTTTGCCAATTTTTTTACTTCAACTATTACTTTTAATAATAATGGCTCCCAAATCTTTGTCCTCATTCTTGACCACTCTGTTGATATTCAGCCCTTCATTCAAACCTCTTCCTAGATAACTGCATCTTAGGTAACACAAATTTTTCTCTCTCAGAATATATAATTTTCCTCTCAAATATACATGTTCTGGGTTAAAAAAAAATCACTTTTATGGGATATAATAACTGAAATATTGATTCTTCTCTCTTCCTTGCCATACCAATATAACTATGATTTAAGTGACTGTAAGATTCTAAGTGGCTAATACTATGCCATACATTAAATGCCAACAAATATGTGTTGATTCTAATAAAATGATAGATTAATGATTTGATTTCCTTCTATTTTAATATTTGTAATTTTTTCATGG
>NW_005323472.1:0-1406 GCF_000412655.1 Myotis brandtii | reverse complement strand
GCTTCTCCTTCAAGAGGTAGGATACTGTTGAAAGTGTGGGGTTACATGTTAGAGCTAGGCATGGATCTTTCTGGAGATTACAGTCTAAAAGGGATAAATGGTAACAGTAGAAATAATATATCTATCATCTCTTTGCAAGACAGAGAGGTGAGACCAAAATAGTGTCTTTCATATCTAGCACACTGTAGGAACTCAATTTTGTAAAAACATTCAGTAATTACAAAAAAAGAGGGGAAGAAATGCAATCCAAAGCTGAACAGGACACTGTGAAACACTGGCAAGTCTTACAGTCTTCTAGGGAGAAAGACGTGCCCCTAACTAATTCTATTCAAATTAGAGCCATGCTTCTCAACCTTTGCTTCATCTTCACAAGATGAGATGCAGAGGGAGGAGGAGAGTGGTTTAAGCTTATAAAGAAACACCAATACCCAGTGCTCATGCTCGGCCAATGAAAGCAAAATCTCTTGGTGGGGCTTGGTGGGTATTTTCAAAAGGCTCCCGGGTGGTGCGAATGTTTAACCAAGACTGAAGAGCAATGTGCAAATCCATGCATTTGTTATGAGGGACAAAGAATGGAGGTATCTGCATAGCAGTGGACATCAAGGGTCTTTCTGAAGGGATGGGATTTTGAAGACGGTCTAAAATTAACATTAGTGACAAGGCCAGGAGATGGACATTGATCAGGAAAGCCAAGGAGGAGCAGGGAGTTGCCTGGGATCAGGGTCAGAAGCATAACCTTAGGTCTGAAGGCCAGGCTTGGGGCCTCCAAGAGGCTGCCACTGGCCCCAGGATGGAGGGTGTGGCAGGAACCGAGTGTGAATTCAGTTTGACACTGGAGTTTGGAATATGATGGTTAACTCCTTGCAGATAGCTAGATCAGCTCCTGCATGCCCAGCCTGGACTCAGCACCTTTCTGCATGAAGGTGAACATAAAGCCATGCTCTACTGTTTGGAGGTCCAGCTCCATCCCTCTGGGACTCAAGGGCCTCCTTTGTGAAAGGAGGGTTGTCTCAGAATAGCAGTTTCAAACTACGCTTTTGGAATAAGAGGCAGTGGTTCTCAAATTCTATGAATAGGAGACTCAGCTGAGAAGTTTAGCAAGATGAAGTTTCCCAAGTCCATCCTGAGACTGACTCAGTGGGTGGTGGGTGGGGTACAGAAGGCAGAACTCTGAGCCTCCTGCAAGAACCACAGGATCTTTGAGAAGTGTTGCTTAGGGAGCCTTACGGACTGCTGTGTGGGTGTACAAAGAGGTAGCAGGCTGGGTTTGGGGCTCCGATGCCCTTACAAAAAAACAGAAACTCATTCTTTGTCACGTTTATATACTGGATTCTCTGCAAGACTTGCTTTGAGAAAAGGGTTTCATTAAGAATAGCAAAGGAACCCTAACTGGTTTGGCTCAGTGG
>NW_005323471.1:0-1406 GCF_000412655.1 Myotis brandtii | reverse complement strand
AATCAAGTGTGGGTGAAAGTTCAGACTCCTGTGCAACTGCATATCAGCAATTCTGCAGGGTTTGGAGTATGCAGGACTTCACAGAAGTTTTAGCCACGCGATCTATCACTTCCTTTATCACAGTGTCTCCTGGCCTCGCAGTGGCATTTCATTTGGGAAGTGCCTACCCAAATGGTTACACTCCTAATGAGGGAGATCTCTTGAGGCAAAAAAGAAACAAAACCAAAAACACCATATGGTGTTCCTGAAATCACACAGATATGCAAAGTCCTCTCCAATTCTACTTTCTTCTTCCCCAAGTGATATAGAGATGACACAGAAACTATTTAGAATAGAAATTTTTATTTCCACACATTTGAGTGATTATATTTCTGCCTTGATTCCTGCTTTGTTAATGGTTTGAGCTCACAGTTTCTGACCCAGGCTGGCACCCAAGGCAAATGTTCCTGGGGCCAAAGGAGGGTGTGCAGGGTGATGGCCCCTATCTTGCTGTGTGACCCAGGACAAGTGACCCCCAGCCTCGTTTCTCCATCTGTTAAATGAGCAATGACTCTGCTGGCCACCCAAGGGTTGAATGAGGCAATCGGTGCCAGGGCTCCATGGGGACCATTTTACATGGAGGTGACACCTCTGGTTGCTTTCACAGGTACTGCTGCAAGGTTCAGCGGTCAGAGCTTCGGGCGGTACAGTCTCCCAGAGGCTCAGAACTGGCACATCCGTTTCCGTCTGAAAACACGCCAGTCACAGGCCATTCTTCTGTTCAGCAATGGCACAGTGTATGTCTCCCTGAAGGTAAGGCACCGATGTCATGGGAATGTGCCAGGCTGGGAGGTGGGGGCAGCATGAGCAAGGCCAAGAAGGCCAATTTCTGCAAAGAAATCCCTGACTATTGGGTCAGGACACGAGACTTTCCAGCCATGATGGCCAAAGCCACCCCACCTAGATATATGTCCAAGTACAACAACAGAGGTCGGGCTGTTCTAGGGGTTAACAGAGAGTCTCTGAAGATAGGAAGAGAGATGGGTGTGGCCACCTAGCCCTGGTGCTTTTATCACCTTTGCTGAGTAATAGAACAGTGTTTACCACTGGGGTGCTCAAGATGACAAACACAGATTACATTACACGGGAGAAAATGAGTTTCCTTTCTAATGGTCTTTCAGTCCTTCTGCTTACATCATCTAGAACGTCTCAGTTTACCTTCCTGATTTTAACACCTCTAGCACACATTTCAGTCTCCCACTCTGACAAAGAGAAAACAGACTTGGGCTAGTTAGAATTTAATTCATCCAATAAATATTGACTGAGCATCTGCTATGTGACAGGCTCTGTTCTAGGTGTTTGGGTCTCATCAGCGAGTAAGACAAAAAAGACCCTTAGAACAGTGGTTCTCAACCTTCCTAATGCCG
>NW_005323470.1:0-1406 GCF_000412655.1 Myotis brandtii | reverse complement strand
GAGAGCAGCATTTGTCTTTCTGAGGCAGCACAGACCCTCCGTGGGAAGGAGAAGACAGATGGGAGGACAGCGTTTTGCGGCTGTGTTTTCTGGAGCATCTACCAGAGAACGCTTGACTCCTCGCAGTCACTGTCGGATATGTGTTTAGAATAACTTTCCTCCATGACAACAGGTAATCCTCACAATGTTTCAGTCTCTAACAAGAGGGCAGAGGTGTTGCTTTTCTAGCATTTCTGCCTTTTGGTTTGCACATTAATAACCTCGAATCGCTGCGCAGGGCTCTAAATCATTGACGCTGCCTTGCTTGATATTTCCTTTATTATTGTTGCTTAAAAATGATTAATTCTGTCTTCTCTCCAGACGGTTTTGACAACTTCCTGGAAAGGGCCTTGCTGCTTTAAGATTACACCTTTGGTTCCCATTAGATATTTCTGGAATCAAAGTAGAGACCCTGCTGATTTCACCTTAAGAAACATATCAACAATTGAAGTTCTTTTTCCTTCCTGGTTTAATCATAGATCAAACAATCAGTCTATAGGATGCCGATCCTGCGCACAGCACCATACTAGCTACATATAGACGGCAGCGGCCATTCCCTCGAGGGGGTCAGGAACTAATTGGAGAGTTAAAGCAGCCCATTGGAAAAAGGAGAAGCTGTGTGACACCGGCCATGCTCCGCTGCGGAGACCGGAAGATGAATGAGGAAGGGCTCATGTTCTCTGTGGCAGGGGAGTTCCTACAAGGAACTGTCTGGGGTAAGAGCTTAAAAGGCTTCCAGAACTTTCTTCAAAGGAGGCGGAGACAGATGGGAGTTGGCATAGTTAAGGAAGACATGGTAACTAAGGTGCACATTGAAGGATGGGCAGGATGTAGACAGACAGGCAACATGAAGGAAGACAATCAGGGAAGTGAGAACAGCCAGCTCCACATGACACTCAATGCTGGGGGCCGGCTCTCAGGTAGTAATTTACGTGAGCAATGCCCTTCAGCATCTGAAAGTATACAACCTGCACACACGCATAACCACTGCCCCTGGAGATGGTCAGGATAGCAAGGGAATATCACATCTTCAGTCTCATAAAGTCACTTGCCATTATTAAAACATAAAAGTAAAAAATAAATTTTTAACATTTTAGGAAAAAAATTCTGAAAAACCAAACAAAGGGTTTTGTGCTTCGCAGATCACTGCTAACCCCGTTTACATCAGGGCTAAACTAATACCCCAAGAGGCTGCTGGGAGAAATCATCTCGCAAAACATGTTTGAACTAAAGACAGGATTAAGGCCCTTGTCCTTTTGCCAAATGACCTACTTCAAAGGAGGCCCGTTTAAATGTAATGGGTGGATTTACATGCGTTAGCAGATTTGCCCAGAGCCTATCTGAAACCTTCCCTCCATATAACACTT
>NW_005323469.1:0-1406 GCF_000412655.1 Myotis brandtii | reverse complement strand
TGAAGACAGAAGTCTAGCATGTAAAGAGCTTACAGTCAGTTTGAGAAGAGAGAAGACTTAGACAAATGAAGCTTTAATGAACAATAAAGCTAACATTACGAGAGATAACACAGGCTATTAAAGGTTAAATGAAGGGTGTGTTGTCATATACTCTCTCTCTCAAAACCTGAAAGCTGATTTAGGGGCAGGTCTCACGAAAGGATGTGTGTTGGCCCCTCTTCTATTCATTTTCCACCCACGAGCCTGCCAAGCTGTCATGTGACTGATTTCTAGAGGCCACTGAGTTTGTCAGCCCCTGGGAATGAGCAGGGTATTATTTAATGTAAATAAGTCACTTGGTGTTTATGCTCCCATTCTTCAGTCATCCATCCACAGGCAAGGAGAAATGGCAACGATGACTCTTTAAGAGCGATGAAATTAGAATATGCGAGAAGGTGGAAAGCTCTCATTAAGGGTTTTGCAGGCTGTCAGTCAGGGTGACCCTTCATGAAAGGCCATGACATCCTGGGGGAGACGCTGGGCTTTCTCTGGAGCTCTCTAGGATTCCAAACTGTCAGCATAAAAATAGCAGCCCAAGTCAATGTCCTCTATTATTCATTAGTTACTGAAATGCTCTTCCCAAATATACACTTAACTGAAAGATTCCTTCTTCTGTATGGTTTTAAACCATTTTTAGGGCATGAATCAGGCCATATATTTCCGTCTATTTCACTGGCACCACTACCACCAGTAGCAAAACCCTAATTAAGTGGGAAGAGTGACATTTCCATTAAAATTCTTCTTGAAAAATGATTTATGGCCAATAAATATTTCAAGCCGTGCAAGACAGTATGGAGTGGAAAGTAGACTGCTGTCGACCTCTGGAACCCAGTCTCCCAGGCTGTTCCTCTGAGGCAGCCAGCATTGTATTCTTAGGTATCCTTCTAGAAATATTCTGCATATAAGCATATGTGCACCTCCTTTCCTATGCATATCTTCTGTTCCTTAGTAAAACTTAACAAGATATTGTGGGGTTTATCATAAATCCGTACAGTTAGATTTACCTCTTTCATTTCATTTCAATGCATTTCATTGTATGGATGCCCCAAAATTTGCACATCCCTCTCCTCACAGACATACAGTAGTTTCTAACCTTTGGTTCCCATAAACATATTTTTTTCACGTATGTATGAAGAGAACTATGAATCAATGCAGCATCAAAGGACAGGTGAATTTTAATTCTGATGGACGTTGCCAAGTGGTAGCACTTAACTTTTGATGAGAATTGCCAAAAGTAAGGTATTTGTTCATGCCAGAAACAAGAGTGAAGACAATGTTTTATTTTAAACCTCAGTGCCTCAGAGAAGCAGCACATTTACTTATGAAACTCATTTGCCAATTTCTCTCTCTCTCTCTCTCTCTCTCTC
>NW_005323468.1:0-1406 GCF_000412655.1 Myotis brandtii | reverse complement strand
TGATCTCTCAATAATCAGCAAGAATCTGGCCTCTTCTAACCTCTCCCAGCTCCAAGTCTCAAATTTGCTTTCTCTCTCTGGTTTTATTTTGCTTCTCTCTCTGACTGATTGCTTTAAGTGCGCATATGAGATTGATGTGGGAGCATTCTTTGATGTCTATTTATCTTTCTCCAACTACTTAATTTCCTCTAATACTCAATTCCTAGGTATCAAACTACGTGAATCCTACCCTAACAGCTCTCAGGACTCTCCCCATGTTAGGGCTAATTGGGCAGTCTTTTTATCTCCTGTAACACTCAGTGCATATAATGAAACATGCAAAGATTCTTTTAAAATCTGCCTTTCACACTAGAGTATGAGTTTCTTCTGGCCAGGGGCTCATATTGTACACATTTTCCCCTTTGTACTTTTGTTTCCCTTATTCCTTATTTCCCCTGGAGTTAGCCTAGAGCTTAGCACATGCAGCAATTTGTTTTTTGATAAATAGGTATTAAAAAGAATTGGAAAAAAAGAACAGCAGGTAGGTTTGACAGAAGTCAAGCAGTGAGAAACTTGACAACGCGGATTCCAACCTGACATGTCTGTGGCACAGTCTCTTTTGCACACCTTGAGGCATGTACTTTGAGCACCCATGCTGGTTTGAAAGGTGAGTTGAACTCAATATGTGACAGATGATATAATCAAATGACTGCCCCTTCTCATTTGCCCACATTCCAAACTGCAGGATCCAAAGGGGATGCTTGGGATTCCCTGAGCTTTTAATTACCTCTCCTTTTTTTAGGTAAGTGCCTATTCTCCTTTGAAGTTTGTGCTCTTTCCCATGCCACACTTTATTAGCCCTTTTCTGCCATCATCTGCTGACCTCCTGGTCACTCTTTATTCACCAGGTCTTTGACTCCTCCCTCACAATGATCCCAAACTATCTTCCTGCATTAAAAAGATCATTTTGATTTCCACAAAGATGATCTTTACTTCCATTCTGGCTACAACTAATATTAGTAACTATTCACTAGACACAAACACACATCACTTCTAATATCCTAAGCACCAGCATCCCCCACCCACTGACCAATCATTTCTCTCCATCTTACTGTCACTGCACTTGTTTCTGACTTCACTGAATCACCAGCACCCACTTCCGCTACATAACAACCTTCCAATATTTCACACCATCTATTACTTGCTCTGAAACACCTTCTTTCCTTAAATTGTTTATCATCTAGTATAATTTCTAGGCTATTCATCATCTTAGCTCTCTTCTCTGTCTTCCTTTTATGTCTCAATGTTTCGGCTCAAAGTCTGATACTCAGAACGGACATATTATTGCAGATATGATCTGACTAGGAGAAAGATAAGATCTATCTCTCTTGATCTTGGCAAAATGCTTGTGACATAGAGACCAAGAT
>NW_005323467.1:0-1406 GCF_000412655.1 Myotis brandtii | reverse complement strand
AAAAAACGGGATCAAAGGAAGACAGAATGACTTCCCACAATGTTGAAGGTCACAATACCATGATGGAGAGAAAGCTCAGTAGGATTGAGTGCCACTGGGAGGAAAACAGGAAGTGGGATCCTGAGTTTGAGATTCTGGGAGGTGACTTGGCAAGGAGCCCTACCGCAGGTCTTCTCCTAAGAGTGTGGCAGGATGTCAGTTGGGACACACAATGTTCTTCGCCGTGCCCCCTACATGATCCACTGAGAATCCTTACCTCTGAGCCATGTGACTTCTGGAGGCAAAATCTGCCTCATGCACAGAGAGATGGTTGGCGTGGTGTATTCTTCTGGAAAGAGTTGTATTTGGAGAACAGACAAGTCATAACCGAGTGGTCCTTGCCAGATTGACATGGCACAGTCCTCAGGTAATGACTGGAAATTCTATGGATCAAACTGCTCCCACAAAGCATGGCACAAAGTGTACCGTTGTTCATACCAGAGCTCAGGCATTCTGAAGAGCAAAGGGTGGTGACACCCTGGCCAAGGGAGGACAGACATCTGTGGTGGAGTGGAGTGGGATAAATGGGATGTGTTAGGCAGTGACAAGTTTCTGTGTGATACCACGGTTTCAGTGTGGGTGCCTAAACATGTATGTCCTCCGTTCAGTCAGCTTCCACAGTAATGTCTTTGGTGTGAGATAACAGTGAGATGGTACTAATCCCTGACCTGTACAGAAATCCCCCAGCTGGACCTGTGGACCAAGTAGACTGACCCCTCATCTCCTGGGAAAAGCATGGGAAGCCCTGGGCACATTCCAGTTATCCTCATCCTTCCTGCAGGAAGCAGACCTCTGACCTTCATGGAGTTCCACCTTGTCCTCGTTCATTGCGCCTTGTTCTGTCAGGACCACAGGGACCCGGAGCCAGTGCTGCAGGAGTAACCACTCTCATTTAACAAAATCCTCTACCCGTGTGCCCACATGATAACACGTGACATAGACATGCTAAGCAAGACGGCCGCCAGAGTAGGCAAAAGGACCACTTGCAACAATAGTTAATAACCAATAGACCTAAACAAATACACTAAAACACACTAATATTTATTCCCAAGCCCATACTTTCAGGTCAAAGAAATACAATAATTTCCTTTCAGAGTGCCAATTAGGAAGAAAGATTAAACATCTGGAAATGGTACATGAAAAAGAGAGAGGCACCTGACACGGAGGTTCTGTGACACATGAAAGGTCATTGCCCTGTGGTGCTGAGACTCGGACTGAATCTCATGGGAGAACAGTGCTGGGTACATTGGCCATAGTGACACCTAAAACACTTCTAATCCCTTCCATCAAAATTGACCCTTCTTCCACATCCGATAAAAATTAAACAGGTGGAGGAGAAAAATGGCGGAGGTTTAGACGGACGTGTT
>NW_005323466.1:0-1406 GCF_000412655.1 Myotis brandtii | reverse complement strand
AGCAAATATTACTACTAATATGCTCCCTAAAATGTTGGCAGCTAGAAGAGTCAGGATTTACCGAGGCCTTGGATCCGTGTCTTATGGGAGATACTTTGACAGACCTTATCGTCTTCTGGTTACAGGCTTCCTGCTAAGGCTACAACTCAGTGAAGTCTGGTCACGTATGCCATTCCCAAGGTCAGACTGTTGTAGAAAAGGTAAATCTATCCTGGGAAGTTGTTACTTCCTTGATAAAAGAGAGTTCAAAATATAAAGATGCTTTTTATGTGTTAAGGGAATTGATAATGACAGAAATATTATGAAAATATAGGAGCTAATCATGGAGCAGTGCAAAGCACAGAACTTATGTTCAAATTCCTGAACTTAATTACTTTCTGTTAAAAGATCATATTCAAGCCCAAAGAGTGTGGCTCAGTGGTTGAGCATCATCCCATGAACTAAGAGGTCTCATTCAATTCCCTGGCTGGGCACATGCCTGAGTTGTGGGCTCCACTCCCCGTTTGGGACAGGCAGGAGGCAGCCATTGATGTTTCTCTTCCATTGATGTTTCTACCTCTCTTTCTCCTTTCCTCTCTCTTTTAAAAAAATCAATAAAAACATGTTTAAAAGAAAAACATATAATATTCAAATAAAGCATAACTAAGATCATGATTCTCATACATGTATAAAAGTGAACATGTGTTAAATATTTTACTTTATTCATGAGAAAATTGGTAGATATTATGACAATACAAAAGATAATCTTAAGAACAGACATGTCTATAGATAAGAAATAGTAAAATGAATGTGCAAATGGGAGACAGATCTGGCCTCTTCCATGAACAGGAGGGAAGCAAATTGAACTGGCAGTTGAGAGAATTGGCAATCGATAGACAAGAAGTATTTGCTTTGCCATCTGTTATTTACAACTTACAGCTGGACAGTCTGATAACCTGGAAAGCGGGCCCCGGGCTCTGCATAGTTTCCGACTGAAGAACAATTTTCCCCCTACTGTCAGCATCCTGGTCAGCTGTGGAGATTCTTAATATTCCTGAACACCGGTGAGCTTCTGTTTTCATTTCACTAATAAAACGGAAGTATTATTAGAGAATCTAATGAGACGTGGCCTAGCGCGCCCCCTCAGAAAGTATTCATGATTTCCTGGTGGGCCCCTCAGCATTGTGGACTTTCTACAATTGACAAGCTCTGACAAGGAGAATAAACTTTAGTGTTTAGAGTATATTCAGAAATACTGGTGCATGCAGCAATATATTTACAACATAAATCACAGAAATGTTATTCTGAATGAGTGAAGGCAGAAGCAAAGCCAGTCCACTTATTTGAGATTCTAGAAAAGGCAAATTGATAGTGAGAGAAACAGAAAGGTGGGTGTCAGGGGACAGGGTGTGTGAAGAAGGGGAATC
>NW_005323465.1:0-1406 GCF_000412655.1 Myotis brandtii | reverse complement strand
TATTCATTAGTTAGCAACATTCTTTCCAAATATCAACTGCATTAGAATAAGAGGTCAATCGGGCCAGGTTCTCAGCGGAATGAGGGTTTCTGGGAGGAAGGTCCAGAGCTGTGTTTTAATGAGCTCCTCACACAATTCTATGTGCTCCAAAGTCTGAGAAGCACATTGATGATGATGATGATTTTTGGTGTGGAGAGAGCTCTTGCAGGATTGCCACGACATTCCTTTTCTTTTTATTTGTGATTAATATCAGTAGCTATTCCAGACTGGCTGATGCCTGGAGATAGGGTGGGTGAATTCCCCTTGACACCCTGACCAAATAGTTCCCTTTTTGTTTAATGCGGTGGAAGTGTGAGGAACTGGAGAACTTGCCCAGGGCAATGTGGAAGCTTCTCCAGGGACCTGGAGTCTTTTCCCTCTTCTAAAACAATGATACATGCCCCATACCTGCCCCAGACTGTACCGTACACCTCTGGACTTCAGCTAGCTCCCTCCCAGTCAGTGGCTGAAGGAGGAGGCAAGCCTTGGTAGCTATTCTTGGATCTGCCAAAGTTCTATCAATCTGGGGTTGTTACTCTTGAAAATTGTTTCCTGACTTATTTTTTAGGACCCTCTGCCTTTTCGAAATATACTTCTCTTCAAATTGCAGAAAGCAGCTGGTTTCCCGGCCCCTCTCCATGGGTTGAACAAGACTCTACCCCTGGAGGTTGGGTTGGCTTCTTCTTTGGAAGGACTGTTCCAGGCCTTGCTGGGTGGATTGATGGAGAATGAAGAGAGCTGCTGGTCCATGAGCTGAGACTCAGGACAATCTGGGGCACCCTAGGATGCTACCTGATTTTCCAGTCATCAAGGGTTTGAGTGGAGTTCGGAATGCTGGAACCAATCATCTCTATTCTCCAGGAAACAGGATAGTCCTCTCTTAGTCAACTTCAAAACTTTTTCTTCCTAGCTTTTGAGGGCACCCACAAGCTGACCCAATACTACAAATCTATTCTCCATTATTTTCCAAAACAAGATTTCCTCCTCATCCCACAATTAAATCAATTGAGTTCATATCTCTTTGCTTTTCCTTTCTTTCTATTTTTCTACTTGGAAAGTTCTTCTTTTAAACCTTCTTCCTTCACAAATTCTTTCTATTCCCAACTCCTCCATAAAACCTTTCTCAATTATTCTTGGTCTTAAGTATTCTCAATTTCTGTATTACTTACCCTCCAATAACTTAGGCATTAATTATATACTGTGCTACACAATTTGCTCTGTTTTTTTATTTTTCATTCTCTAACTAAATTATAACTGTCATGAGACATTCCCCACCTCTCACTTTACAAATGCAAAACCTGCTCTTAGTATAGGGAAGAAATTAAGGCCACAGACTTAGAATTGTTTTTTTGCACTCAAGCCTCTTC
>NW_005323464.1:0-1405 GCF_000412655.1 Myotis brandtii | reverse complement strand
AAAAAAGAGCAGCACAGAAAAGTTAGACATCAGCCCTGACGCGAAGGTGCATAGTCTGTGAAGGAGACATGTGTCCTTCCCTTGGGTGGTGGCCACAGAAACTTAGTTGTCATTCCAATGTTGCTTTTGGTCATGAGAATCTACTGAGCATTTCTGAGCACTTTGCATGTGTCTGGTTAAGTTTTCCTCTTTTCTTACCGCCTTGAATCCCCACAACCTTAGAGGTACCAACAATTGTGATCCCCACTTTATCGATGAGAAACCAAGGTTTGGGGAGGCAGACGTTTGCTCCAGGAGGATCCCCAGCTAGAAGGCAAGGATTGAACACCCAGCATTCAGTCTCTAACACTTGTCTTGGTTCCTGTACTGCTCTCCCTGGAGTATATGTGGGGAGGGACGGGGTACTGATTTCACCTTAGCCGATGTGCCCAACAGGCTAAAGGCTGAACTGACTGAGAATGCTTGAATAATGTGTGTCTACTCTGTCAAACATTTACTTTTATACCATTAATGTTTCACTTTGCAATTGAACAGTCCCTAAACATGTTAGTCGTGTCATTAAAGGTGACAGAGGGTGGAGAAAGAGGCTGGGAAATCCAGCTAGGGGAAAGCTACTCTGGTTATCTGCATCATCACTTCTCCCTCCAATGATTGAAGCCAATCCATAGAAGAGTATTTATTGACTACGTGCTGCACTCAATGCCAGGTCATCCCATGCAAATTATCTAACTTCCCTTGACATTTCAAATTCTTTTCCGGTTGGCATCATTATCCCCATTGTTCAGAGAGCAAGCCAAGGTAACGCAGCCATCGAGAGAGGGAGCTAAGACCCAAGCAAGCTCCATCTGACTCCAACGTCTAAGGATTTTTTTTTTCATCAGATCAAAACAAACACATTAAAGTCAAGAATCCTGTGCTCTGACGTCTTTTCCATGTCTCCAAATTTTTTGCCATGTGTGACCAATTAGCACAGTTGGCCAGAACATGGTGCTAATGAGGCCAAGGTCAGAGGTTCAATTCCCTCATGGGCTGAAACTTGATGCTTCCTTCCCAGAGTCACAGGCTGTGGCCGGCACCACAGCTGGGCCCCTCCCGGGAGTATCGTACTGGCCAAAAGTGCAGTTGCCACAGCCTTGCTGAGTGGCAGCCTCTCCATCCCCACTGCTGGATCACCTCAGAACACATGCCGCCCCGACGGTGTGACCACAGACATGATGAAGACCAACATTGTTCTTAGTTAAGTAAATTAATAATTTTTGCCTACATTCTATATATTTTAACTGCATTCTTTATGGATGGATGGAACTGTGACTTTACTTGTAAAAACTCATGTATATTAAGAGAGGTGCTAAAATTTTGAGACATTGAATGACATGCACAGTAATACCTCACACACTTAAACTGG
>NW_005323463.1:0-1405 GCF_000412655.1 Myotis brandtii | reverse complement strand
ATGTATCACAGGCTGCTAACTGACCTTCTTTCATTCTTTTCCATTTACTTCAATAACGTTTTCAAATTTTTAGTTCAGTATTTTTCATCTATTGCTCAAATTTTATAATTATATATTATTACCTTTTTCATCTTGGCAAGAGCTCTATAGAAACTAGAATAAGAGCAAACTTATAGCTCGATTCCAATCTTGTTTCCCCACCTTCTCTAAACTTGGCATATCTCATGATTGTCATTCTATACCTAAAGGAATTTGAACTTTCTTTGCTTTCTTTTTCTTAACAGGCATTGCTGAGTCACACACATAATTTTACCAGTATCATATTTGTAAACCTGGGGCTTTGATGGAGATCCTTCTCAGAGTTCCACTCAGAACCTAGAGGCCATTTAATCCTATGATTCTCATTTTTTATAATCCTTTACCTTCAGTCAGAATCAAAGCAACAGTGGTTATTAACTCTTTCTATACTTATGTTGAACAATGCTAGATGCTTTATTATCTTAATGTGGCCACCTGTTATAGTCTTCTTCACTCTAGTTCCATCAGTAATCTTGCTGGAACTAGTCCCACACACTACATTCATAGTTTTTGTTTTTTGTTTTTTTTGCTACAGGGATAGCCTAGTACTACTGTCCTGCCCTCTTGCATTATCTAAACTGGTTCCCTTTTGAAATGTGAAATTGCATTGTTTATTTTGTGATCACAATGGTTTACCATTCCATCTTACTCTCTTCCCCTAATACGAGTGCTCATGGTCTTCGTTAATATCAACCCATGAACCACTTCCAGCTTTGTAATATGTGGGGTAGATACGTATTTGAAATATATTTCCCTCAATTTCATAAAAATAAAAACCAGATCTTGCTAGTCCTTTTAGTTATAACATTCTATGATTTGTCATCTTCATTCATTGGATGTATGTAGAAATAGTAAGGCTGTGGCTGGATATATGCATAGTGGTCTGTAGGTGGCAGTAAAACACTATTACTCAGGTGTTTTGTGTTTTTGTTTTTCTCTCTCTCCCAACCAATGATTCACAGGAGCGGGATGCCTATCTTCCTCTGGCTGAGAGTGCTAGCAGGATGTACTTCATTATCTCTGACTTGTCCAAAATTAATAACATGTACCGTTTTAGTTTGGCTGCATTTCTTCGACTTTTCCAGAGAGCTCTGCAAAATAAACAGGTATGCTATTGGTTATCCTATAGCTGAGACTGAATAAGACAGACCATTTTACTGATGATTAATTTATAATTTCTGAGCAAACTTGTTTGGAATTATATTTCAAAAGACCACATGTAACAATTTTAAACTATATTTAGAAGAAAGTACCTCCTTTTTATGTTCTTAACAAACTGTCCCAATGTAACAGTCTTCTGCTTTTGTGTTAATACTAGTGACCCAGC
>NW_005323462.1:0-1405 GCF_000412655.1 Myotis brandtii | reverse complement strand
AACCCTTATTTTAATAGTTAAAAATATTTTATGTCTTAGAAATTTGAAGTAGATTGTGAAGTTTCAAAATGTATTAATGCTACCATCATGTGTAAAAAAAAAGAACATTTCGGGGATTATAAAGACACTAGTTAGTAACCATGCAGAGAGATCTTCCATTAAATATTGGCCCAATAAACTGCAGCTCTACTATTGATCCACTATGTGACAGCTAACCAAGCCAGTTAATCTTCTTATACATAATTCTGGTCCTATGTCTGATTATTTCTCTGCCTTATCAAAGTTCAGAATGGCCATGGTATTCTTTCAGTTCATCTAAAAATGAAGTAGGCCATTTCTTTCTTCCAGGAAGATAGTGAGTTTGTGAAGACGGAGATAAAACACCTACTTCCCAAGTGGACACTGTGGAGATGAGCAAATTTCTTTTTCCTCCAGGTCACTTGCCAGATGGATCACCACATGCCTCCTACATATTCATCCTATGATTAATGAGTTACTTGGCACAATCAAACCTGTCTTACTCATAGTTTCAGGAATGAAACACCTAAGAATCTGTTCTTATGTTTGGGTGGCTAAAAGGTCACAGCTCAGAAATCTGACTCCACATGAATTTCACTAAAAATGTCATAAATTTGATAACATTACTAAGTTTATGAGAGTATTAATTTGTCTTAAGACCCTGAATTATAACTCATAAAATAGTTTCATAATTTTAAATAGTATGGTCTTGAAAAAATTAAGTAGCATATTATTAGCTAGTAGGTATGTCATCATACAAATACATTGTTTCATGTAATAATAATTTAAAATTTTGAAACTAACTTTTACATAAAAAATAAGTAGTCTAAAGTCATTTATCCTAAAATTGCATCATGGTAAATCAGTGGCAGTATCTGCCAAGGTAATCAGAAATGTCAGGTTTAATTTTAACATGCTCGAAGCATTTATTTAACCATCTGCCTACCTCTCATAGCAGTATGGAAAAAAAATCATGTGGATATCACTGAAACACACAAGGTAAGAACAGATATTCAACAAAATATTATTTTATTGCTGCAAAAGTACATTCTAGGCTAACCTCACTCTAAATCATGATGTACAGAACTGTAGAAACTCATAAGCAACAAACATACCAATATTGAACCAAAGCCTGTTGCAAATATATCACAATCATTGGCTAGAAAGTTTATATTTTAGCCTTATAAAACCACTGTAGCTAATCACATACTCCTGAAAAAGTATCCTGAAAATTCACATCAGTCATAAAGCAAACCAAATTTCTCCAGTTAATATAAAAGTAGTCATTGTGGCAAATCTGACTGCTGTTCTTACACCAGTGTTCCTCAAATATATTTAGTGGAAACTGGTTTTGCAGCATGTTGGTAGGCATTACAGAAGTTCCCAT
>NW_005323461.1:0-1405 GCF_000412655.1 Myotis brandtii | reverse complement strand
CGCGACCCACAGGTTGAGAACCGCTGCTCTACAGGCAAGCCCAGGGTGGCAGGATGTCTATGAAATCTTTGGAAGTACCTTTGTTTGGGTGCATCCTCCGCTTCTTCCTCAGAATTGGCATTCAGCAGATTTTCATCCGTCTGAGATCCTGAAAAACTTTCTTCCTCCTTCTCCAGCTGTTGTTTCAGCAAGGCCACCATTTCCCGGTGCCTCTTGGATTTTTCGTGATTCCGCATGCTGAAAGGACAATGCAACTGAGTAACTGCGACAGGCTTACGTCAGATGTGCCAAGTGTGGCTGGGGGTGCGACTCAGTTAATGTTCTCCTTTCTGATCAACCAGGCAGACATTAGTGACTACGGAGAGAGAGCACCCTGTCTTCTTAGACCTCGGGACCCTAGGAACCCAGCACTCCATCCATTTTCCTGCACCCAGAATTCCCCCTCCTTCTGTCCTTTCATATGTTCTCCCTTTTTTTTTCTCAAATTCTCTATTATTTTTATTTTCCAATTCTTTAAATTCAAGCCTTCTCCTCTATTTCCCTTTAATCACTGATTATTTGCAGGGGCCTGGAGCGATGACTGGGAAAGTACAAAACCACATTGTAACTTTAAAAGGAGACACCCTGGATGTGAGAGACGGTGATGTGAGGCCTTGACATACAAGAGTTTACCTCCTCGTGCTTTTTTCAGCAGCTGCCTTTCGCCTTCTCTAGAGGCACCCCGCCCTCACTCCCACCACCTAAAAGTGAGTTCAGACACGTGTGCCCCGGTAAACTCTGTGCCCCGTGGCCACTAAGTAACACTACACAACATGGAGTTGACAACCCTTAGGCTGTGAGAGTAGCTACACTAGAAAGCAGGAAACTTGTGTCTCTGTCAACCTTCTCTCATCTGTTCAAATTCTCGTGTGCTTGTTTGGGTTGCTGCTCTCCTCCCCACTAGTATCTCCTGCAGATCAAGGTTCTTTGGAGAAATGGGAACATTTCGTGCCAGATAGGAAGTGCTCAGCAATGCCTGGGGCATGTCAAGGACACAGGAGCAGGTGGAAGGACTCTCACTAACCACTGATGGGAAACTGGAGCAGAAAAAGGGCAATAACAAATACAAAACATTGAAAAAGTCCCTAAACTCAGACTGACACAGACCAGTCCAAGGGGCAGTGAAGCTCCTGTTTACAGCAGAAAGCCACATGCTGATGACCATGTGACACGTGTAACGCAGTACCTGCCCCTCAACCGGGTCCCAGACCCAAGTGAGAAAGATGCCACACAGGACGCTACGAGGATCACCTGACGAAAGTGGAACACGGCAGGAAACGACAGAAGTGCCGTATCAATGGCATCCGTTTCCTCCAGCTGACAACTGCACTCTGATTGTAGAGAATGTGCTTAGGAGCACTGCACA
>NW_005323460.1:0-1405 GCF_000412655.1 Myotis brandtii | reverse complement strand
GGGAAAAAGGAGACATACATAAAACTTTAGACAATAATAAAAAAAAATCTCCATTTTTTAAAAAATGATCCCCACAACTATTTCAAAATAATATTTTCAATCGGTATTTTTGTTTGCTTTTTTTTTAAAAGACACAATTATTGCCTGTGAATGGCACAAAGTAATTCTGTGGTCCAAGGCAATTTTTGTGAAATATTCACATTAGTGTCGAACGTCAAACCCTGGGACTGACATGACGAGGTGACTAAACTTCGCCATATGCCTTCTTGCTATTTATAACAGTCCCGAAACGGTGGCTGTTTCATCCATGAGCCTTCACTGATTACAATGGCCAAGTTTCAAGGAAGGGGGTCTGCTCACATCCCCCAATAGCTCTTGTAAGCAATGCTGGGATCAACGGATCTTTTGTAGTTCTCTTTAATGGAGTCCGAGTGATGAATTTACATCTATATATCACAAACATTGTCTTCTGCCCGACATTGCTAATGTCAGAAAATTGCCTCTATATAATTCATCAAAGTATTTCTATAGACTCCCTGCTTCATCATCTTTTTTCTTGCAAACTGTATAATTCCCCTTCATTATACGTCAGGGAAGACCTTTCATCTTTCTTGGCTGCATTCTCGGGGATTGGGGGTGTCTTTTTGCATCCAAGGGCCTTAGCAGGTACCACTGCAGGCAGTGAGACGGGAACCCACAGTGACGGGAATAGTCCTATGGCCGTGACTTGAAGAAATGGTGAGACAGAAAACACTGTCCAATAGATCGCAACCTAAAAACTTGTCTTAAATGTCAATGTGACAAAAATTAAGATATCACTCCTGTTTATGCATCACTTTATCTTTCCTTCGTAATTCTCACCCTATCACATTGACTCAGCTTCCCGGCCCATCCCCAATACCTTCATTCTTTGTCCTCTGTAATAACAGAGACAAAAAAGGAGTGAAAGCCCGGCAAAGTGAAAGGCCGGAAAAGCCAGTTGTTTTCCATCCCAGTGTTCTAATGGGAATGACAGGCGAGTTTATATGATTCACATCCCAAAGCCTTAGACGTCTCAAGGCTTATTCCATTCCTCTCTTGGGGTCTGCTGCCGGGATGCATGGTGGGAAAGTACAGCTGAAGGAGACGGAGCCTCCCCTCAAGGGCCAACGTACCATTGACAAGTGAATTAGGAACCATGACTTAATACCGAGAAACACGCTGACAGGAAAAAAATCAATGAGTTCTTAGATGAAATAAAAACACAGAGGTTGCAGCTCTGAGTTGAAATCCCCTGCAAAGACTTCAAAGTGTGGGTTAGATGCACCGTGGGAAGTTTCATTCCTTGGTCTGGCGAATGCGCCAGGCGTGAGAAGGAAGAGATCGCCGGTTTATTGATGTCCTCAAACCATGAAGGCTAGGCTCA
>NW_005323459.1:0-1405 GCF_000412655.1 Myotis brandtii | reverse complement strand
CCCTTTGCAGGGTCATGTCCTTAGCGGTCACTGGAGGAACAGACCCATCGCTAACCCTCGCTTGACTCTGCTCAGGGTCCTGGGCTGGAGACAGAGAAAGTCCCCGAGGAACTTTCTCGGCGCGTTCTCCTCCCCACTACCATCTTCTGAGTGTTTACTATTTGTGAAGCATCATTTCAGGAGCTGTGCCTGCGAGGGGTTATGGCTCACTGATTTTGTAAGGACAGGTATCATAATCAGTCTTCTTACAGAGGAGGAGACGGAGGCTCAGGAAGGTTCCGTAACTTGTTCCAAATTCACAGCTAGCGGTCTCCTGCTACCTCTACCCCTTTCCCTAAAAACAGACAGACAAATAAAATCCTACAAATGGCAGTACTTCTCAAGGTGAGGCAGATGTCAGGAAATGAAAGCAACTATATAAACCCACCTTTCCTCCTCACGGGACTATAGAGAATTGAATAGTGTTTATGAGCTGTTTGTCTCACAGGGAGCAACAGCAGAGCTCATCCTCACGGTTCCAGAACGACAGAAGGGGAATTGAGGTGGCCCAGGGCTGGGGGCGGGGGAGTGAGGCTGGAGAAGAAAGGGGACTATTAAGGAAGTGGGTTTAAGGGAAGCTACATAATTTTGAAGATCCTGGACCACAAAGCCTGGCAAACAAGATTTTTCTTACCACCTAGACTGTGCCTGCACTGTCCACGCTCACTTTTGACAGCCATGGAAAACAATTTATTTAGACATAATTTCAGTCTTACCCTTGCAAGAATAGTACAGATAATTTCTATATATCCTCCATCCAGATTCCACCACTGTTACTATCTCACTGCATCTGCTTTATCTTTCTCTAAATAAACATATCCACCCCATCTTCTTCCTCATGCAGACATAACGATGCTCCTTTATCTTCCAGGGTACATTTCTCCTAAATGAGGATATCCTCTTCCAGAACCACAATACGATGATCGAAATCATAAAGTCACCACCAATAAAATACCATGAACTCATCTACAGCCTGACTCAGATTTCACCGATTGGCCGGGGCTTGTCAGCAACAGGAAATCCCAGGTCATTCAGTTGTCCCGTTTCTTCTGTCTCTCTGACTTGGGGACTGTTCCCCAGGCCTTTTTTTTGTCTTTCATGACACATGCTTTGTGGGAAAGTGCAGGTCAGTGGTTTAGTCGAATGTCCTTCTGTTTGAGTTGCCTGATGTCCTGACCAGGTTCAGGTTTGCATTTAGGGTTCAGGGCATCATTTCAGGAAGTGATGTTAACCTTTGATCTCTTGGTTAGAGTAAGGTCTGCCAGGTTTCTCTGCTTTGAAGTCACCAGTACCTCCCCTCCCTTTTACGTTACTGCATTTAAAAATATATGGTAAAATATATGTAACATAAAATTGACCATTTTAA
>NW_005323458.1:0-1405 GCF_000412655.1 Myotis brandtii | reverse complement strand
ACACACACACACACACACACACACACACCCCTATTGGAGATTGAAAATGGAGAGTAAAACTGATGTTTTCTGTAGGAGAAATACATTGCCCCTTCCACACCTGGTACCTCTCTACCCCAAGGTACTCCTCAGAGATACCATTTGTGCAAATGTTTATCTTTTCAATAAACTTTATTTTATACCTTCTATATTGCCTGTCTTCAGACACTCTCATAGGGGAAATAGGCAATTATACTCATTTGTGATAAATGACAAAGTAAAGTGAATAAAGGGTTTTGGGGAGCACATAGAAGGAGTAGCTACCTTACACCTGGATAGGAGAAATGGGGAAGGATAGTACAGAAAATTCTTCTGTGGAAATAGTGGGCAGAAGCCTAAAAGATAAACCAGAGCATCCAGTTTTCTAGTTGTCTGTCACTATATATCAAATTATCCCTAATAGAGTGGGCATAAAACAACAATTATTTATTATTACTATCCCTCCTGGTTCTAGTATGGACCAGGTAGGCATTCCAGATCATGATCCCTGTTATGGACTAAATGTTTATGTCCCCTCAAAATTTGTATGATGAAGCCCTACCTCTCATTGTGATGGTAGGTGGAGACGGGGCCTTTAGGAGGTAATTAGGGTTAAATGAGGTTAAGAGGGTGGAACTCTCATATTGAGATTAGTGCCCTAACAGAAAGAGATACCAGAGAGTTGCTCTCCCTCCCCACCATGTGAGAACAGAGCAAGAAGGTAGCCAACCCTCTACAAACAAGGAAGAGAGCTCTCACCAGAACCTGGCCATGCTAGCACCCTATTCTCAGACTTCCAGCCTCTAGACTGTGGGAAAAGGCATTTCCGTTGTTTAAACCACTCAGTCTGTGCTATTGTGCTATGGTAATCTGTGCTGATTAATATTAACATGAGATTAATTTTTAATGTAGTACATTAATTTCATATTAATATCAATGTTAAAAGGTCTCTATTGTACTTACAGTCAGATGGCATTTGAGGCTGGAGTCATCTCAAAGGCTCCCCCCTCTCCACCCCGCCCCCATGGAGTGGACTAAGAAAACTCAAACAGCTGGAATCAGAAAGTATTGGGGCTCCACAAGCATTTCTCAAGTTCTATGCATTTTCTCCATCTGGTCTTGCCAGCAGCATGGTTTCAGCATAGTCAGCCTTATTACTTGGTGGCCAAAGGGACATGTCTCAATAGACAGTCAAAGCCAGGCAGAAGCTTCATCGCCTCTTATGACTCATCCTCAGCCTCCTGGCAGCATCCCTTAGCAAGTCATTAAAGCCAACACATGATCAAGGGGAGACGAACTTGACACTACCTCCTGACTGGAGAAGTATCGAAGAATGTGTGCAAATGCTTTAAAGCCACCACACCCAGTGAAGAAATAGCCCCGTGCA
>NW_005323457.1:0-1405 GCF_000412655.1 Myotis brandtii | reverse complement strand
ATAAAAATTATAAAATATGAAATAAATAAATAAATAAATTTTTTTAAAAAAGTAAAAAATGATGCAAGACTGAAGCTCACAGGAGCTAAAACCGAGGTGTTGGTATCAAAAGAAATATCTTTATTCAGTTGAGTATAGGAAGTAGAAATGACCTCCAGCTCCAAAACATGATGTGTGAAATATTGGTTAATGATGTGTAAGTGACAAGACGCACTCTAAAAACTGTGTGGTTTGCCTGTGTTATACGAGAATATTCCATTAAATATTTATTACTAAATGCAATGCTGATAAATTAATTTTCCCTCATTCACTGGGAAATTGGGCAGCAATCAAGCACCTTTGTTTCTTAATCACCATTGCATCCGCAATCTCTAATTGTGTATAGAACAACTGGAAAATATTCAAGTGAATCTAAAACACTTACTTTAGTATTCTGTCTCTCTTCTCTCCATTTCTGTTATTAAAAATCACACAATGTCAAAACAGAATGTTCTGGAGAAAGTGTTTTTATTTTAAAATATATTAATGCAGCTTTGCCCATTTGGTGAATAAAAGTGAAGCATTAATTTCCAACTGGAGAAGCACAATTGTTAAGTGATAGATGCACTGGATAATTGCAAGTCGGATTAACCAGGGGAAAAAGAGGCATGGTTACGCCCTCTGTATTGTCGCACTCCTAACCCCACTCTTTACAGCTCAGTGTGCATTTCATATCTAGACAGATAACTTCTCTTTTTAAAAAACAGAATTACTGACCAAAGACAATGAATGATAAGAAAATGCTCTGGGAATATTCCATATTCCATGTTAGGGCAAAAGTTGAACTTTTTACAACCTTCATTAAGTTTTATATCCAAAGACATTTTATTATAACGTGTTGTGTTTGGGTTGCAGAAGAGAATATGGATCGTGGTGTGTTTTTATGCTTATTAAGAGCTATTCCTCTACATGATTTCATTTTTATTCATATATTAGTGCCTGCTATTTGTCTTAATAAAGCCAATGGGATGCCAAATGTTTAAACACTTCCTATTTACTTATTTTTT
Source organism: Myotis brandtii (assembly GCF_000412655.1). Classification (NCBI taxonomy): domain Eukaryota; kingdom Metazoa; phylum Chordata; class Mammalia; order Chiroptera; family Vespertilionidae; genus Myotis; species Myotis brandtii. Next base: position 359 of record NW_005323457.1, on the reverse strand, counting down.
TTTTCAAAAGGAATCAAACCAGTCAATCAGAGAAAAGAAAGCTTCCATTTAGTAGAGAAATTGGGAGAGAAAAGGAGAAAATGGCCAAATTGACTCACAGCTTCTTTTAATCAGCTCTTCCCACTGGGGCATCCTTATGAAGCTATTTGTAGGAACTGAAGATATCATTGCTGGCCATGTTCCTTACTATTTTTTAAATCATAATGTTTTGAAGTCCAATATTTTTTCATCAAACCCATTAAGCATAAAACCATATCAAAATATGAATTTTAAAATTAAATTATTTCTATCCATAATTTTTCATTCTATAAACCTGGACTGTACCAGATTATAAAGAAATAGTCAGAAATAAGTAAAAC
>NW_005323456.1:0-1404 GCF_000412655.1 Myotis brandtii | reverse complement strand
CTCTCTGAAACATTTTGGTAAAATCCCCAAACAGCACAGTAAGTGGGAACCAAAAATTCCAATGCACAAAATATTTGTTCATATTAAGGAGCGCTTAATGAGATGCCTGGGTGCAATAACTCAGCCATCTGACGGGGAATTTTAGGTTCCAAGTGTCAAGTGCCAGTAGTCTTATATCCAAATTAACTTTATTGCAGGATATGGGATGCTAGGGTTTTACTATTTTCCATAGAAAAGTATATGCACAGAAACACCCAGACACACATTAAGGAATAAATATGAAAATCAATTTAATTTTGTTTTGAAAATTGTTAATCTGTGTCAGAGAATCTGAAATTCTCCTTAGGTCCATAGAGATAGTCTATACCCAGTACCTTGTGCAAGGGGTTACTAGAAAGACTATTCTATTAACTTCCAGTCATGGAGTTGTGAAATCGTAGAGCGAGAAAGAGATTAGTTCAATAGTCTCATTTACAAAGGCACATAGAGTACCTGAGAATTTTCTAAATTCATAGGGCTGGATAATTTTAGAGCCAAATTGGAGCCAAATATTGTCTTTTCTTAAAGGATGTCCATTCAGTATTTTTGCATTTATTGATTTTTCAACTGGTGTTAATGTTTATAAAGAGGATAGGAGGAGTGAAATTTCAATAACTTAAAATTCAGAATCAAGGGAAATTCAGAAATTCATTTGTTTTTCTATCATTGTCTCTGGTCCTTCGACTTTCTCACTGTCATTCTATTACATCGCTCTGGGAAGTTTTATTCAAGTATTCTGCATATCTAAGATATATTCCTCCTGAATGCCCAAACCCCTGGCCTTTGCTTATGAAATAAAATAGTATGATAACTGGAGAGTCAGTATTTTAAAGGGTTGGAGATTCTTGGGGGAAATGTCTGTACTTTATAATTAAATAATATTTCATAAACATTTTATCTATTCATTGATGTTAATGCCTTAAGGATGATAAAGTGTCAAAATAAGCAAAATCAATGAACTGACAAGCAAATAATTTCCTAAAATTTAAAGTTGAGGAAATTTGAAGTATGAAGGTCATTTTTTTTTCTTTGCCTAAAGCTGGTTATTGTTGTTGCATTAATCATGAGTTTGTGATATTTCTAACGTGTTAGAAATATAAGTAAGATGAACAAACTTCTTGCACTAGGAAAATATTCATTTTGTTGTTTTTTTAATTATTATTTAAGGCTTCCACTTTCACCACTGACTTTAAAATCTTTTTAAAGGCATAATTCCTGAGGAAGTTGAGGATGATTGAAGAAATACATGACATAACAAACTGAGGAAATTTTATGTTCCAACATAATGTGCTGAAAGAAATTTTTTTGAAATATCTCTTGCTATTATTCCCAGATCAAAAAGCTAAGGTTTAAATAGGTTATAAG
>NW_005323455.1:0-1404 GCF_000412655.1 Myotis brandtii | reverse complement strand
TGGTTTTGCATTAAGTTCCCATTCTGTTTGTTACTTTTTCGCTCAATACTTTTATTAAGATCTACCAGTACATCTGGATTTAAATCTAGTTTATTACCTCAGCCTGCTGCATATTATTATGTAGAATGCATCCTAACATTTAACTTATCCATTACTTCCAGTGATAGATATCTAGGTTGCCACCAGTCTCAGCTAATTTATGTTGCACTGAACATTCCCATATATACCCTCTCTAGACAATGGAAGAATGTCTATTGGGGAATATATCTGCATTAGACTACTAAATCACAAGGAAGATGCATATTTCTTTTCACTTCATATCACATATTGCTCTTTGGAATGTCTGCACTAGCTTATATACCCACCTGCAATATAGGTGAATTCTCACATCCTCATTAGCACTTGATGTTATATGACTTTTTAATTGTTGCCAACCAGCATTCCCTCCCCATTAATAACAGGGCTTTTGATTTGGCAATTTAAATTATTATTTTTATGTTATGTTTTTCTATTTCATAAAATTATGTTTAATGACAAATACAGGAAATCTTTAGTGCAACTTGACTAGATGTTGGGAATAACCCAATGTCCTGATTAGTGGAGCGCTATCCAAATGGCACACCCCAGTTACCACTTTCAAAAAAGCAGAAAACAAACTACCTGTAACTGTAATATTCCTTACATGTCTAGTTAACCTATGAGAATTTAGAGGTCATTTCAGGATTAAGTGTGATATATAAATCATTATGAAAAGCAGCTCTTATTGCATTTTCCCTGTGATATAGCCATTAAGAAATTACTTTATTTTGTAACAAGGAACAATTTTAGATAATGTAGCAGATGTACTGATAATTTCCATGCTCCTCCATCCCACTCTCACGCCTGCACACATACATTCTTCCATGAAAATGCTCTCCACCATGTGGAGTGCTCCTAGATCCGTGTTAGTACCACATGATCCTGCCCCCTGGAGGCAGTTTACCAGATGAGGGAAATTCACTGATCTAACATTGAACTCATCTATAATTATGAATGAGCCAGTGAGAGTCATGACTTTGAACTAACGGAGATGGAGTCACTTAGACATGGTCAGTGCCGTCAGTGCCAAAGACAGAAGAGGGCAAGACAGAGTTCACGTCACGAGAAGGCAGACACTAAGAAGCTGCAGAGGATCCTGAACTGCAGAGAGGCGCAGAGCTTACAGCCACCAGTCCAACAGCGGTGAATGCCTGCATCAGCCAAGCAGGAGCCTTACTGGGAGAACCTTGACCTGAGTCCTTCCTAACCTCATGAGCGACGAAGATAATCAGACCTTCTCCCTCAAAGACAACCCTCATCAATGCCACAAAAAACGGACTGACTTGCAGGTTGCCGGGGTCCAGCCCCAGCGGTCCAGGGGTTCCC
>NW_005323454.1:0-1404 GCF_000412655.1 Myotis brandtii | reverse complement strand
GTCCCTAATATCTTGATTGGGCTACTACACCAGCCTTGCACCAAATACCTCTGGACTTTTTAATGTAAGATAATAGACTCTTAAACTCTTTAATTCAATCTAGGTGGATCTCTTACTATCAGTAGAATTTAATCCTAACTTACACATATCCTAAAATAAAAATACTTAACGTAGGTTGACACACCTGAGTGCTGGAGAGTTTGAGCCTTTGAGTCTCTAATTCACTGAGTCTACAGGGGAAATGAGGGACAGCAGTCTAGGGCTGGGTAAAGCACAGTGGTCAGATGAACAATAATATGCTTGATGCCCATGGCTTAATGGCTTTGTCTGGAGCCATGGAAAAAAGGAAAGAGTGAAAGTTTAGCAGACTACGACATTGTTATTCAATAGCCAATTTTTGAGGAGTAAATGATTGGATTAAAACTGTACTAATTTATTCAAAAGAGTTATTGGATTAAATAGGTCAGTTATTTCAGTCTAAGTAGTTATTTTCTTTCAAATTATTTTTAAATCAGATTTTTTGCAAGTTGCTCATTCTAAGACCAAATGGATATTCAGTCACCAAATAGGACATGTCAAACCACAGGAGCATGTCACTAGGGTCCAGGGAGAGTTTTAGTTCTAAGTATAGGAGCTACAAGTAATGTTTGGAAGAAGCATTGTGAATCTAAAAGGCATGGACTACAACCAGTAGAGATGCAGTCTGGGTGGTAACTAATTCTTTAGTGTCTTAGGAAAGCATGCAATTTATTTATCCTTAGCAGTGTTCGAAATATTTGGTGGCCATAATGTAAAAATATGTTTTGAAATAATTTGAATACCTGAATGCCTGTGAAAGAGTCCAGACCCATGTATTTATACTGGGAAGTTTGATAAGCGATGTTTTTCCCATATAGGCATGCAATTGATTTAACTATAGGCTTGACCCATGGAATTCCCTTGTCAACTGACAGCCATGAGAAAACCCACTCTTGCACTGCAGTGCTCCTCCTGAAAATAGAGCAGGCACTTCTTGCCCTTTCTCACAGTCCTCGCGGCTGCAGGGAAACAAGAATGCTCTTTGTCAAGGGCATACCCAGGAGGAGCATTTCGGAGCTCAATTTTCTCATGGTGTATTCAAATAAAAAGGAATGAAGAGGATTCCGTTTGAAATATGTCCAAGTGTTTCTAGTATCATCCTATTTCTGTGTCATATTTTTGAAGCAAATAAGATGGTAAGAAATCAAATATAGAGAAAGTCAGCTGAAGGCCTAATGTCCTGAAAAACGGCCATTTATAAAGCTTACCATTATAAAGCGTATTGTGTCTTCTTTTATCCCTCCTTTTCTGAAATAAAATGTTTGATAACCTGGTACCCTGAACCAACAAAACATACAAACAGAAATGGTTACCAGAAGTGTCTGT
>NW_005323453.1:0-1404 GCF_000412655.1 Myotis brandtii | reverse complement strand
GACTAATTCTAGAGGCTATTATATTTGAACAAATTTAATAAATTTATTAATATTTAATGTTATACAGCTTTTATTTATTTTTTGATACTGAAGTTATTTCCTAAGGAATATGTAAATCCAGTAAGATATAAAAAGTAAACAATGCTTTCCTTTGGGATTTAAATAAACTTAACCTATAGTTAGTGAATGAATAATGCAGTGATGCAAGAGAACATTAACAAAATGCCTTTCCAGGAGAATATATACAGAAGTAGTATTAATTGTCACACATTTACATAGCTGGTTTGATTTTAAGAGCTGGGTGTCAATATATTGAGCAGTCAAAAGTTGCCTTTATGGGGATATTTACAGATGTGAAACTTTGGCCATGACTGATTACAAGCGCTGTTTGTAGCTTCCATTTAAGGGACAGGCACCCAAGGGACTTAACACCCCAATTGATTAATTCACCCCATCTTTAGCAAATTGCAAGTAAATTGATTTGACATACATAGCAGGGTAGCCTTAATGCAAATGTGGCCTCCTCTATTTTCCTATGGCGTCCCTAATTAGAAATGACGGATAATCATTTTATCTCCATTTCTGCAGGACAAATATTTTATTCTGCACAATCTCAACAGACTGATGCTTCGTTGGACTGTAACCCCAGCACTGAGGGATACCACTTCAAAACAGTAAGATCCACAAGACTGGAATGATAAATTTATTGGGCTACTCACATCCATCAGGCCATGAAGTCAATTGAAGCACTTCTCTGCTATTAAATGACAAAGACTGTCTTTCTTTGTTGTTATTGTTGTTACCCTTCTTCATAAGGTAAGAGACCTGCCTTCCTTCAGTTTCAGGCTCTAATCTTACACCAAGATTAGAGGAAAGGTTTCTTTTATTTATAGCTTCTAAAAAAAAATCCTAGGGACAGGATCCTGATTGGAATGGGGGAGCAGAGGTCACCATAATTTTAGCAGCCAGTTTAAAAGTTATTCAAACAATACCTGCTGGATAGTGTTGAATACATATTAAGAAAATATTAATATTGGTTCTCTGTTAGGGGCATAGGGAGTATACTCATGTATGGAACTGACAATCAAAGTTTAGGTTATAATCCCAGCTCTGATGTTAAGAACACTATTTGGGTAAATTTCTTTGCCCCTCAGAGCTTCAACTTTTCATTTGTAAAATCACCTTGAACAATATCCCCTACTCACTGGAGGTTACTCTTGAGTGAGATAAATTTTGCCTTTAGCATATAGTGTAGAGCCTGGTCAATTATAGTCAATAAATGCCAATTCAATCCCTTATCTCCTTTATGAATTTTGGAGTATCTGCCCAATTCTGACACAAGCGGTGTGACCTTGGGAAATCACCAAAGCTCTCTGTCTCGGTTTCCCCACCCCTATAAGTAAA
>NW_005323452.1:0-1404 GCF_000412655.1 Myotis brandtii | reverse complement strand
AGATTGTATGAGTTTATGTAGACACAGTCAGCCCAGTTTACTGGCAGCAGAGGCTCTCCACTGGACTGTGTCACTCAAGAGGGGGTCTTATTAGGGGAGACTAGCCAGAACACGAAGATGGCTACATTCCTTTGGAGATATGGTTCTGAACCAAATCTGATTTGATTTCCTGCTCAACCATCCAGAAAGTCACATGTGATCAAGTACTGGAAACACTGTATGTACTAGTGATGCCAGACTGTTTGCTAGGGGTGCAACAAGAGGAATCCATTACTGCAGAGCAGTTTAATCTGTCATGTTTTTCTGAATATGTTATCTCAGTTTATTCACGTATCCACTTTTTAAATAGGGTGTGGTAGGTACTGACACCCCATTACGGGGGTAAAGGGAAGATAACTTAAGCAACTTGATTAAGGTTCCTCAGCTGCCAGGAGAAAACCAGGCCTGGGACCCAGGTTTTCTGATTTTAAGTTCAAGTTCAGTGTTTTCCCAGAACAACAGGGTGCTTCCTGTTAATTTTGGCCTTCCCCAAAGTTCTAATTTTGCTCCTTTGGAATTCACGTAAACAGTCACTCCAGTGTGCCTCAGAAACAAACAAGCATACAAACAAAATACATGATAGAAATATAAAATGTGAAAACTTCAAAACATTTATTCAACCAATTCCTATGTGCTTTCTTTAAAAGATTATAATGTAGAGATAGTGAAAGCAAAACAGTGAAACCTAAATTTACATATTAAAATGACTGTCCTACCCTAACTAAAAGCCCCTGTAGCTTTTGATTTTCTACCCACATCACTGTACATTTGAACACTTCAGTGTGGAGAGGCTGAAAACAAGCATAAGTACAAACAGTTGGTAGTCATATTGTGTAGCTACTTTGGTTTTAAGAGCAGTAACTATGGTGAATTATTAACACTTGCTTATATTTTGTTTGGGCTTCTGACGATTTGGGGTTAGTTGTGTCCTTTGCCCTAGTCTTTCTGGAAGAGCTGCTGCAGTTACTTACTCATAGCTGGCACAGATGACTCGTATTTCAAGACTTGTTTCATGGAATTTTAACAGGTCAGCACTTTGAAGCCCATTTAACATTCATAAGTAAAGTTTCCCTTACATACAAAATGAATAACTTTTTTTGATAATTATTAAATTCCTGTAAATCTGTCCCATCCTTACCTTGTTTATTGTTAGAGTCTGTCTTCTGTGGAAAGCTTTATTAGAGAAAAGGAGAGCATTTCCTTAGAGCCAGAGCAAGCGGCTTTTCATACTCTTATACCCAGTTAACTTCCGAAAGATTTTAACTCCCTGTTTCCCAAAGCACACTAAATTTTAGAGCCCCCCATAAACCACTTAAAGAAATTAGTCTAGCCCTAGCCGGTTTGGCTCAGTGTATAGAGTGTCAG
>NW_005323451.1:0-1404 GCF_000412655.1 Myotis brandtii | reverse complement strand
AGGAAGAGGAGGGGGGTTGGGTAGCCTGACAAAGTGGAAGAGCATCAGTGAAAATCACATTTATGTTTGGAGCTTGGCATTTCCAAATAGAATAAATAATATGAAAGAGAGGACTTCTCCAAATGGGAAAATAATGAATATGCTTAAACTTTCTTATGTTGTTCTCATTTTGGCTTCTTGATAGGCTTCTTGTTTTGCAAAGGAGAGTTTTATTTTTTAATTGTTAACTCTAAGTATTTTGTACTTACCATGCCATGAACAACCTTTCTTTTTGTTTTATTTTCCTCCAGAAAAAAAATCATTATTTTATGAAAGTGAATTTTGCTATTTAATTAATCATATGTTTATTTGTGTGACTTTGGCTATAACATAATTGAAACTTGAATCAAGGCTAATTTACACTGGGCTAAAGTTAATTATAGTGCGGAGTGGGAACTACATTAATTTTGGCTAGAATTTACCTTTACTCAGCATACTCTTCTTACAAGAAATACGGATTAGTGGTGTACCCATGATCACTTTAAAAAAATTGTTTTCAAGCACTTGAATAGCCTATAGTTATTTATAATAGTTATGCTAATTAGAAACTGGCCTCATCTATTCCTCAGAGCAGGTCCTTAAGAGCCTTTAGTCAGCAATAGGATAAATGGATAAACTCTGAGACAAACATAAATTATTGCAGGTATTTGGGACTCGTAAAACAATATTTCTTCAAAAACATTTCCTTATCTAGATTTTTTTTTCATGCTTTCAGCCTGACCTTCCCCTCTGTTAGTTCAAATAAGTAAAACTGGTCTGTGGTCCTAAATCATTCCCGAGAGTTCGAACTCCCAACTGCCCGTCAGTGGCGTGTTCCTGGGAGTTTCTGTTTCTGCAGGCTGCTTCTCACCTGAGGCCTCAGCAAGCTCCCTAAGAAGGCGGATTGAGTCCGTCTCTGAAATGTGCTTAGGGTTAAAAACATGCATTGTCTAATGGAAAGGAAAACTCTAAATTCAGGGCAGTCATGCTGCTTGTGGCGAGGTCAAAGAGTGAGTAGATTATGGGTTGAGGGGGATAAAGAAGGAAGGAGAAAGATTTATGTGCTCTGTGGTATTTGAAACCAACTTACAATTGGCCCCTGGAGTCCAGAGATTTACATATTGTGCAGTTTGAAAAAAGTGGATTCAGAATTTAGAGTAACCTTCCAAAGTGCCTCTTATGAGCTTTCCTGGCCAATAGACCTGATTAATTTCAAAAAGAAAAGGAAAATAATTTATATTGAAAAAAGTTGCTTGAAAGGAATAACCATTTGCCTAGCAGTCGTTGGGTCATGCTTAAAAGGCACAAATTCCAATTCCTCATAAAGCTTATGATACAAGTTTCTTAACTTCTCAATGACTCATCATCTTAAAGAGGACACTGTTA
>NW_005323450.1:0-1404 GCF_000412655.1 Myotis brandtii | reverse complement strand
GATGCTCTATCCGCTGAGCCAAACCAGCCAGGGCTCAAAAGAATTTTCTACCAAAAGAGTCCAGGCTGAAAGAATGAGGCCTGCAGAAGGAGCCAAGGGCCAGGCCCCCCTTTCAAGTCTCGTCTCCTCCAGTGATTGAGGTTGGGGTTCACCATCCTCCTTGAAGGGTGGTCTGGTCCTGTTCCTGCACAGTCATAGCCTTACCCTGTGGGAGGGAAGGAAGGTTTCATTTCATGCAACAGACCAGATCAGTTGGCACCAGATCTGGAGCTCTGTGCTGTGGAAACTGAAGCTGCATCTGGGCTCTGTCATTAATACCATGGGCATGGATGTGGGGGTGGCAGCCACATGCCACACACCTGTCATCCCTGCCCTCCAGTAGAAAACATGATATTATAAGTTGAGTCCAAACGCCTCACATCAAACGTGCGTGGATGTTATTATATCTCGAGGCCTTTTGTTCTGCTGAGAACTTGGATGGAATCTGAGATACAAGAGGAGGTTGGGAGCAGAGTTGAGGACACTTGAGTTGTTCTGAATAACAGAGGGAGAAAATGCTGGATTTTCCACACTCATCTGGAAGGAGAGATATAAGAATAAGAAACGACAGTGGGGAGAAAGAGAACATGTTAATAGGATGGTGTGGGGCTGGGGCACGATTTGGTGAATTCAATCAAACATGGAAACCAATCGGGAGTAGGAGGCGGGGGACACTGGCGCAGTTTGGGTGACAGGCTCTGCAGTCGCGTGTCTGAGTGCAGTTCCTTAGCTCTGCTGCTTCCCAGCTGTGTAACCCTGACATGTTTCTTACCCCTTCAAAGCCTCACTCTTATTTGTAAATTGGACTTATCAACAGTGTCTAATTCATAGGATTGTGGGGACAATCAAATCAAATAATATATATAAAATGCTTAGCACAATGCCTCCCATATAATAAGCACCCCATAAACATCAGCTTTTGCTATTTTTATTTATCACAGAATCTAATATTCAATATGAAAATACATGTATTTCTGAAATACATATCCCCTCTTTGTCTTGCCAGCAAGCTTTATTATACTCCACACACATACACATTGTCTTGTGTGAAAGAGATTGGGTTTCCAACACAGAGAATGTGACACAGAGTCAACATGAGCAGAGTGGAAAGTGAATAATATGTGATTTGCTCCTTGATCCCCCCTCACCTGATAGTCAGGAGACGTGGGTTCCGATCTGACTGTTGCCATTAATTCATTGAGTGCCTTAGTCTTCTTATCCATTCATAGGAAACAAATGTCATGGGTCCTACCTCACCATAGATTCTCATTTGAATCAGATGGATGTAATAAAGTAACACAAAATTAACAATAAAACCATTGCATACTAAGTGTCAGATTCTGCTCAACATTTTCACACTTGTTC
>NW_005323449.1:0-1404 GCF_000412655.1 Myotis brandtii | reverse complement strand
AGGGGCTGCTTTGACAGCGTTGTCAGAGGAGGCTTCTGGAAGGAGGTGATTTCTGGGCTGTGACTGTAGCTCCACACCCCCACTATCTCCCCTTCCCAGATGGTGCTTCAAGAGGCAGCTTGTGGACTTGGTGATGGAGGGGGTGTGGCAGGAGCTGCTGGACAGCGCCCAGATTGAGATCTGTGTGGCAGACTGGTGAGTGAAGAATGGCAACCTGCCCCCAGAACCAATGGTGGCAGCAGCAGTTCTGCAAAAGGGGTTCATTTCATGCCCCCATCGATGCCATGGCAGGGGAAGTGATGTTCTCATGGTTGCTGAGCCAGGGAGGGCAGAGCCTCAGTGAGCCGAGAGCCCCTATTCTGCACTCTTCCCCACCTTCTTCCCAGCAGGTCTGGGTTGGCATGGGAGCCACTGACTGGCTTGGTCTGGTCTAAAACAGGTATCTCCCCTCACCATCCAACTCCATCACCTGCAACTCTGCCCTAACCCCAAGGGCCTGTGGACACCAAGGCTTCAGAAAGTTGGGAGCATTGTGCCATGAAAACAGGCTCAGAAGGGGCAGAGCTGGGCCAGAGGCACTGGCTGGCTTCAGAACCTGTGGGCCTACGATAAGACCTTCCTCCACAGCACCCAGGTTCCTTCACAAAGATCTCAGACTCCTCTTCCCTCCATCTCTTGCTTCTCCATAGATTATCCAATTTCTTCCCTGGAATTCTGACTCATCCCAAGAGTATCCAGATTCCTACTCCCTCTGGCTCCTCTCCAGAAATACTGGGGGCTTCTCCTCTCCTAGGTCATTTCTCTCCAGAGCATCAAACTTGCCCCTCCCCCACCTGACCAAAAGTCTCTAGAATCCACCCCAGGAGGGCTCCAGGCTCTGGCTCCACCTTGAAGTACCCAGGCGCTTCCCCCCAGAATCCCAGGCTGACACCTCTACATATGGGGTGTGGGTGTGTGCAACCCGTATCAAAGTGCAGGGAGGCCCAGAGATTGGGTGGATGACGGAGGCATCAAAGCTCACCCCCACCTGGCAGGTGGGGCGCCCGAGAGAATTGCGGCTGCATCTACCGGCTCCGGGTCCGCCTTCTGGACGTGTACGAAAATGAAGTGGTCAAGTTCTCGGCCTCACCCAACCCGGTCCTTCAGTGGACTGAGAGAGGCTACCGACAGGTGAGTCCAGGCATACCTAACTTCTCACTCTGCTCAGATTCCCTTCTCAGCTTGCCTTTCCGCTGGATGTCTATAATAGCAACAGCGAACAATCCTTGAGCCATTGTTACATCCCAGGCCCTGTTCCAAGAGTCTTCCCTATTAATTCATTTCATTAATACAGCCTAAGTTTTCAACATACATTTATTGAGCACCTACTGTGTGCTGATCTAGGTGCTGGGAATGCAGTGATAA
>NW_005323448.1:0-1404 GCF_000412655.1 Myotis brandtii | reverse complement strand
GAGCGCGCCGGTGGGCAAGACGGCTGAGCTGACCTGCACCTACAGCACATCCGTGACGGACAGCTTCGCCCTGGAGTGGAGCTTTGTGCAGCCCGGGAAGCCCATCTCTGCGTCCGCGCCCGTGAGCTGGGGGTGGGGGAGGAGGCCAGGGGGCGGCTCTGGCCTGTGGCTGGGTAGGCCCGGCGAGGCAGGAACTGGGAACCCACCCAGGCTGAGGGCAGGGAGGGTGCGTTGAGAGATCAGTGTGCTTGGATGAGAAAAGAAGTGGACTCTTTCTAGATCTTTCTAGAGGACCGCAATCTGTAATCCCAGGCCACATACACGCTCCGGTAGCCACCTGCCTATCCCGTGGCTCCCTATGCAATCCCCCGCGCCAGTGCAGGCCCAGCTGCAGTCAATACACGCTGGTCATGGACGCTCAGCTGCTGGGATTGAAAGTAGGATAAAATGCTGCCCTTTCCACAAATATGTGTATTTTGTTCCCCAAATTGAGAGCCACACTTAGTTGAAAGCAACGAATATAGTTCGTTTCCCACTTGGGAAGGGCTGGTATTTGGGGAGATAGATCTTGGTGGTTCTGGCTACAGAGTGCCAGCTTCCCTGGCTGGTGTGAGGGATGGGCCTTGTGAGAAGGGACCAGCGTTGATGCCAGCCAGGAAAAGGAGCGTGTGCGTGTGTGTGTCTTCGCTTCTCCCCAGATCCTGTACTTCACCAACGGACAGCTGTATCCCACGGGTTCTAAGGCAAAGCGGGCCAGCCTGCGTCAGAACCCCCCCACAGGAGGAGTGGCCACCCTGACCCTGGCGGATGTCCAGCCCTCAGACACGGGAACCTACCTCTGCCAAGTTAACAACCCGCCAGATTTCTACACCAATGGCTTGGGGCTAGTCAACCTCACTGTGCTGGGTAAGGCGGGCTGGGGACCCACACACCCTGAAAGGCTATGCGGGCCCTGATAGAGCCCCCGTATCCTGACTTCCAGCCCAAGCACACAGCTGCACTGGGGACCCCGAGGGACAGTACCGCCTTCCTCGAGCCTTCTGACCCAGCCAGTCCTGCTCCTGCTCCACCCTCCACAGGGTGCTCCTCCCTCAGGCCCTATAACAAAGGTCCCGCATACACGGTTTGAGTCATGCCCCCAACAGCTCCATCTTTGGGGAACCTCCCATTTGCACCTCAGATTCTGTCCCTCCCCAGGTCAGTGGCAGAGGCAGGGGATGACCATTAAAGGAACAAGGGCCTCTACCACACTAAGCACCAATTTTGTGTCCAGAGCTTCCATCTCACCCCAGACTAGAGCCTGCTCAGAGATGAGCAAACAGAAGAAACGACTAAAGGGGCTGCGGATGTTTAGATGGAAAAGAGACCACTTAGGACAGTGGTTCTCAACCTTCTGGCCCTTTA
>NW_005323447.1:0-1404 GCF_000412655.1 Myotis brandtii | reverse complement strand
ACCATTTCGAAGAGTTCTAGGTGCAGATGATGTTAAGGAGCAGAGTGCCATGGCAGGGAGGAACAAAAGAGCTGAGAGAATCAGAGTTTGTGCTCAGGGAGGAGCTAATTGAAAATTGTGAAGTCAGGCAGACCAGGTGACAACAAGATCCCAGGTATGGCCCTGGGTGTGGGCAGCTGAAGTGGATGGAGATAAAGTCATGGAAATGAGTGATGCCATGGGGTGGCTGTGAAATCTCCCTGTAGGGAGATGGCAGGGAATTGAGGTGCAGAGGACTGTCAGGTGATAGCAATGAGTTGGGAAACAGGATAGTATAACCAGAAAGCAGGAGTCCACAAAGCTGCCTGAGGATCCCTGGAGTGATGGAGTGAGGTGTTCCTGGCTGCACCTCCCTTGCATAGTGGGTAGTAGGCTGGGGGTGCAGCCTCCTGGGCCTTGCAAGGCAACAAGCATTGCATGGTCTTGTGACACTCAGTGGTCAGTCCCTGGAGAGGTCAGGAAGCCAGCTCTCGGATATCCACAGCCAGCCCCTGGTTCTCTCTCGTCCCCAACCTTTGCTCCAGATGAACTTCTCCAGTTGATCCTGCAAGGCTGGAAGGTCTACAACAGGAACATGTATTACTTTTCTCACGTCAAGAAGTCTTGGCAGGAGGCTGAGAAGTCCTGTGTGTCCCAGGGAGCCCACTTGGCCTCGGTGACCTCTGCAGAGGAGCAGGTCAGAGTTTTGGGTTTGGGATGGTGCTGCTGGGGTGGATATGGGATAAGGGCCATTGATACTTTGGCTTTGCCCCTCTCAGAGCAGTTGTGGCAGAAACTTTCATGTCACCTCATCAGTCAGGGAGCAAATATTTATTGAATTTCAGTGAGCATCTAGCACTGGAGGTAGAAGCACTGACAGCAAACCCCAAAGTCCTCAATGAATGAGGTCCACACCCAGAGGCCCACAGATGTCAGCAGTGAGGAAAGGGAGGTGGCACCAGGTGACTGCCCTTAAAGTGTTGGAAACATTCTTCCCTCCCATCCCCTCGTTTAGCCCCTCAGCCTCCTCTCTAGTTGTCAATCTTGATTTTAACATCAGTTAATCCAATGGCTATGGAGGGTCCATGAACAGGAGACCCAGGCTTCTGGGCAAGGCCAGATGCACAATAGGAGTTTGAGGACCACCAAAGGCATTATAGCTCTGAGGGGCTCATTTGCCAAAGGTACTTGTCAGCACTGACTAGGGTTATTAACAAAGTAGGTTTGGCGTAATTCATTTTATAGCACCGCCCATCCCTGTGTCATCCTGAGACTGCTCTTGTATGTCTGTCAAAGGACATGCTATTTTGTAAAACAAAACTTCTTAATAAACCATGGCCAGGTCTCCAGGTCTCTCTCTCTCTCTCCCCCTTCCTCTTTCTCCCC
>NW_005323446.1:0-1404 GCF_000412655.1 Myotis brandtii | reverse complement strand
GGCTGCTGCCAGAATGCTTGCCTATTTTTACACTTTCATAAGGGATGTGGGCAGTGGAAAGGGATACTTATTGAAGTACAATAAGGTTTATGTAGGAATCTATCAGGCTTGAGGAGAGTAGGATTTGCCTTATGGAAGAGAGTGGGTCTCTTGACACCAAAAAGGTATATGAGAAAGACAGTGCAATGAAAAGGGGATGAAAATCCAGACACTCCATTAGCAGCCTTACCCTGTGACAGACCCAGAGGCAACTCCAAAGCCACCAGGGCAACTGCCTGTTCAGTTTGCCAAAGAGCCAGATGCTGTTGCTTGGAAGAATCTCCTCCACAGCTTGATGTCTGGGTCCTGTGATTGCCATCCAAAGAACAGTGGTGGGGCATGCTGGGATGAATGCAATCCCAGCATCCCACTATAGTGTTTTCTTTTTAAAAAAGGAGCCATTTTAAATTAAATAAGTTTTCAAACTTACATGTTATTTTGAAAATTTAAAAAGGAAACTGGAGGACAATAGCACAAATCCAGGCTGTATATTTGAAAAATAAAATCTTCTTAAACCTAATTTTGCTCTTGGGTCATATTTAATTATCCCTTAAGGACTGGGACATTTAGAAGAGAAAAAAGACCATCCACCATTCACAGTGATGAAATAAAAATCACTACAGTCTAGAAGAATGGTCATGAAGATAATATTTATGGTTTATATTGTTGATTATGATCACTTATAATATTTATTTACATGAAATAAAAGTAAGATTCAATTTTGGTATCAGAATTTTGCAACAGAATTTTTATTGTGGGTGTCACTGAATGTGCATTAAGATAAAAAAGGCAATAAGAAAAATGATAGGTGATGTTTAGAGGGAAGAATCATGCCTGACTGATGAATCACTAACACCTTAAATGGCAGTAGTATTGTCACACAAAGCAAAAGCCCTCTTGTTCAAAATGTGTGTTAATATCTACCATGCTATAGCTGAGTGAATAATAGTTGCTGTATGTCTTTGGGTCATGCAGACCACTTCAACAAATGAATGTAATTTGATTCCAGTCTACAACCAAAATCTTTGCTCTTTTTTTGTGTAATCTTTTATTTTTGTAATTACAGGAATTTTTTCCCCTTTAATATTCATAGGCTTTGTCTAATAGCCTGATAGTAAGTACCCAAGTGCCAGAGTAAATCTGTAATTTCTTTAATCATTATGATCAATGTGAATCATGGCATGATTAATGTGGCCATGGTAATAGGTAATAGTTAAAAAGATAATCAAAATATTTGTATAGTAATAACTTACTATAGAACAGTGGTTTTCAACCAGTGGATTTCTTCCCCTAGGGGACATTTGGCAATGTCTGGAGACATTCTGGTTGTCACAACTGTTATCTAGAGACCAGAAATGCTGCTAA
>NW_005323445.1:0-1404 GCF_000412655.1 Myotis brandtii | reverse complement strand
GGCCTGCACTCACCTGTTTCCTTTTTTAAACTCTGCCTCTAGGTATCGGATCCCATCCCGGGCCCCTGGGTGTTCCTTCTTCAGCAAATCCAGGCCATCAATCACTAGTGGGCAAGGCGGGGGGCGGAGACAAAACAGATGAACTCAGAGTGTGTGACACGGGGCTCTGCAGGCAGTGGCTGAGCTCCTCCAGCACACACTGCGGGAAAAGAAGGGATGGACCGTGGCTCCGACGGCTCCTGAAGTCCTTCAAAAGTATGACCTTCTGCCAGTCATGGACTTGGCCATTTACCAATTGCTTTCACTTAGATATTCTCCTCTGTTTCTCCCAACCATCTTGTGAGTCAGGATTTAAGAGATCATGCCCATTTCACAGATGAAATGACTGAGGTTCAGAGTTGAAAGCACTTGACCAAGGCCACTGTGTATAAACTGGGCTCCAAATAAAGGTCTCTCAATCCCAAGCCCAGAGTTTATTTTAGCCACCTTCTATCTGTCCTCCCACCTCCCCAGTATGCTCACCTGTCCTTGGGATGATGACAATGAAGCGGCCACTGGTGGCCAGCTGGCGGATGATGGGGAGGTGGTGGCAGAGGGCCTGGGTGTCAGGGACGAGGTAGGGTGACATTGCTGACTGGGCCTTGGGCTGCTGTAGGCTCCCTTCCAGCTGAGAGACCTCGAGCTGGTGAGAGAAGGCATAGTGGGTGGAGCTGTGTGGGCTCCGCAGCCTGGCAGGGGGAAAATGGTTCTCAAAGGGGCTCTTATAGGGCTCCTCCTGCTGCCCCAGGGACAGGGGACTCCTTCTACCAATGACCTTGGAGGAAAAGTAGACAGAAACAGGGTTAAAGTAAAGAGAAAGAGAAGAAAAAGAGGCAGAAGTGAAAGCAGCCAGACGGCAAGGCGCTGTGGAGAATGGGCTTCGGGAGGCGATCTGGGAGGCCAGGAAGGGAGTAATCTGGGCAAAGTGGGGGGCCCCAGGGGAGCAGGGGGGCTGCAGCTGGAGGGGTGAGGACCTGCCAATGGGCTGTAGGCAATAACCAGATCAGGAGGAGGAGGAGCACCTGAAGTCGCAGCTGGGCCATGTCTCTCATAAGCCTGTTCCGCCGAGCTTCTTCCTGCGCCTACAAGGGAAACACCGAGTGCTAAGGACCGAGTGCTAAGCCTGGGACGAGGCGCTGAGGCGGCACTCCTTCCCCCAGCGGTCAGACCAAGCAGAGTGCGGGGGTCTGAACAGGCATGGCTCTCCACCGACCCCGCTAAGTGCGAAGAGAAGCACGGGAGAAAAACATCGCTCACTCTGTTCCAACGCCAGGAGGGAGGCCGCAGACAGCGGGCACTCACGGCACAGGACAGCACCTGGCTGTGCCTCAGCGTCTGAGCTCTGCCCTCTGCCTCCTCCCTCCC
>NW_005323444.1:0-1404 GCF_000412655.1 Myotis brandtii | reverse complement strand
CCCTCCTTTTCTTCCTTCCTTCCCTCCTCCTTTCTCTCTTTCTCTCTAACATGCAGATTGTTGGGGGGGTGGCCGCCCTCACTCCCACCCCCTGCCCTGCGCTCTGCAGATGCATCTTGTGCAAAATGTAGAGCCAATCACACGGTCACCTGCTGTGGGCACCGGGCAGGGTTGGGGGAGAGGGGGCAAAAGGCTGAGAGAACTAGTCCTTCAGTAGGAAAGTGGCTCAGGTGCCGATTTGCAATTCAAACTGTGTTTGACCCACGTTAACGGGCACAAGCCTGCGTAAAGGCACAGGTTGCTAGGGGTGCAGGGCCAGATGGTGCCCGTGGGAATAAAGGCCCTCTCAGATGGAAAGTTCCAGGAGCCTCGCTCAGCCCGACAGCACAGCACGTCCGCTCTTTCCACGTATAGCTCAGCTTATGGAGAGACCAGCGTGCAGCCCTCGCAGGGAAGTGCGGGCACGTTTCACACCTGCCGCCTTCAGGGTGGCTGTCCCAGTGCCCTGTCACTCTTGTTGGTGACATGAAAATGTCCGTACAAATATCAACAGGCATTTGCCAAGCAGCCTGGCGGCCCCTCACAGTTATCCACCTGTGACCACAGGACCCAGCCATCCTACTCCGAGGCGTATTCCTAAGAGAGAGAAGAGTCTATGTCCACGTACAAACTGTCCACAGATATGCATGGCGGCATCATCCATAACGGCTGAGATGAAGTAACACTGTTCGCGGAAGCTGATGGAGCGCTCTAGTTGTCTACACCTTTGCCACCGGCTTGTACGTGGTCAGGAGCCGGGCCCACGTCTTATTCGGGGCCTATAATGGGCTTTCAATAAAAGCACGTTAAGTAAATGGATTTTTAAAAATCGGTTGTATAAACACAGAATGAGAAAACTGGCTTCAATGTAGACCTTGTGGAGGAGAGCGAGGGGCTGCACGGACTGTGCAACCACACAAGCCATGTCACGGGTCCTCACGGAGATGCTGGGCCCGTCGCTGTGGCACAGCTCAGCGGGGGCGGGACTCCGCAGGGCCAGGCCAGGCCCGAGGCAGGGTGCCCTTCACCCCTTCACACGGCCAGTGGAGCTGGTCCACAGATGCAGGGGAGAGGGGGAGGCTGAGGCGGGAGGAGACAGGCTCTAAGGGCACGCGGCTGTCTTCGCACAGTGGAAGGTTTTGTGCCCACGGGTTTCTTAGGATTTAAAAGGACAGAGCAAACCCGAAGGAGGAAGTACCAAGAGACCAGATGAGGAACCCTGTGTTGTGCTCAACCAACCCGTGAACACCTTCCCCCAGCTCTGCGTTCAGTGTTAGCACGTCAGCACCTTGAAAAAGACGGAGCAGGGAGCGGGGGAGGGAGTTTGGGGGGCCTGGCCAGTGTGGCTCAGTGGTTGAGTGTCAA
>NW_005323443.1:0-1403 GCF_000412655.1 Myotis brandtii | reverse complement strand
GCTCTATCCACTGAGCCAAACCAGCCAGGGCCAGAATAGGTTCTTTTTGTGGAATTCCTCCAGGGTAACTGGCTACAAGCACAACAGTAACAGATTTACTCTCATCTCTCAGAGGGTTAATGACCTTTCGTATTTTCAAATGAACCAAGGGTTTCCAGTCAGCTAATCTGGACACACATTCTCTTTTTAATTTGATTTTCAAAAGAAAATACTACCCAAGATTAAAGAACAGCTGCCAGTCTCCTCCACATTCCAGCCCACTCCCATGATTACTTTGACCTCCCCTTGCAGAATCTGCGGTGCGGTGCGGTTCCCATGCCAGGCCCGTGTTACAGCTCCCCCACCCTGTCGGCGTCTGGAGCGCGTCCAGACCCACAGCTGAGGAGCAGAACTTGGAGGCAAAGGAGAAACAAAGTCGCCCACTTATGTTTCTTTACAATGTGAGGCTTTGTTTTGTGATACGGTTTGGATTCCTGGGTTGGGTTTGAGAAGTGATTTGCCAATAATTTACTGTGAAACAAAACTGGAGAGCAGCAAACAGTGTTTGTTCATCGGTCTTCCTGCAGTAGAATAAAAATTAATTCAGGATCGCTAAACTTTGGGAAAGGACTTGAAGTGCTATGAGATCAAGCCGTGCATTTCTAAATGTTTCTCTGTGTGTGAGGGATATAAATTACTAACCCGAAGTTTTCAAGTAAAATTTTTTACACACATTTTGTTAGAGTCGGAATCAGTATCTTTTCTCTCCAGTGATTTCTTCCTTCATAGAACAGGAAACCTAACAGCGGCCTTTTTCCCTCTCTCTTTGAACATACCTTGTTTTCAAGGAGACGCTCATTAGCAAATAGCTCAAGCTAAATCCTGACTTTCTAGCTACCAAGGTTGATCTGAAGAACAGAGAGGATAAGCTCATTCTTAAGACGGTAATGCCCAGTGGATCCCAGAGAGCTGCTACCTCAGCAAACCCTTCTGACCTTCACGATTCCCACAGGCAGAGCTGAGACTCAGCTGGCTGTACCCGCTGAGGAGTGCTGGTGGTTTCCAACTGCCATCTGTTCTGATTAGGCTGTTGTATGTGCATATTGGTTGTTCCTGTGTTATCTTGATTGCTAAATATTTTAAATGTTGCCCTTTACCATGGCCCTAATTCCCTTTGAGGGTGCAAGTGGCTCAGAGATGCTTAAAACTAAAGATGTAAACTTAGCTGCAGAGATTGGCACAGGGGTGGGCAAGTGAGGGAATTCCAGGGAATTTGACTGGGAATTCCAGGACACAAGTGCTCTCCCTGTTCTAGATTGTGTGAAATGTAGTTGTGAGGGCTGGACTCGCTGCAATCACTTTGTCACCATGAGGAAAACCAGCCTGAGGAAGAAGCTGATGCACAGAGAAGGACAAGGCTGAGA
>NW_005323442.1:0-1403 GCF_000412655.1 Myotis brandtii | reverse complement strand
GGTGTCAGTTGGGTGCAGAGAGCACGCACAGCGGACTGAGAAGTGGCCAACCTTAGTTCCACTTGTGTGTGGCCAGTCACAGCATCAGGTACAGAAAACTTAGTGGTGATTGAGCAATTCAAGGTCCCTGCTTCCATTCTCTTGGGAGATAAAAGATAGAACTCATTTAGGAGAGGGATGTGTACTCCTGTCACTTAGCTCCATCCTTCTTGGGAGCGATTTCTGACCTGTGTTCTACAGCCTTATTTGCATGAGAAAACTGAGGCCCAGAGAGGCTAGGCGGCCTGACAAAGGTCACACAGCTAGGTGGTGGCCAAGCCAGGATGTAGCTTCAAGTTCTGCCTCTGCAGCGAGATCAGCCCCTCAGGTAGGATATGAGGACCTTGACCAATCCTCCACCATATGGACAGTTCTTAAGATTGGTCTCTGGCCCTCCTTCCTCTCTCCTCCCCTCCCTTCCAAATATGACATTCTCGTCTTCCCGAGATGTTTATATTTAGCCTTGCTAACATCTTGGATAATGGAAATACCTGTTTCCTTGGTTGATTGATTCATAAGGTGGGTTTGGATAGTTTATCTTCGTTGTTTCTCAGTCATTTCAGAACCACTTAATCTACTGTTCAGCAAAGGAATCTAATTTTCCCTCTAAAGTGCATTTCTCAGTCTCTTTCAGAATCTTTGGCAGAATGAGGGCACCGCAGGTCTCCCAGCCACGGGAGCTTTAGGTCCATCTTGGCCTCCAGAAACTCACTGCCAGGCCCTCCTACATTTGCCCTGCCATCTGCCTGGTGCCCTGACCTCCCTGGTCCCACGCCGGAGGAGCCCATGGCAGCCTCATTCGGCAGCAGTGACAGACAGTCACAGCCTTGCCCATGCACCCACCAAACAGCTTTCCCTGAGAATTAAACTCACTTGGCTTCTCCTAAGAGATTAACCAGCTGTTTCCTGGTATTTTCTAATAAGTTGCTGCAGTCCGATGGTCATGTTTTTGGATCTTCTTTATCGTCTTCTTGAAAAACTCATTAAAATCCTCCGTCCACCAACCGTGGGAGAGGCGTCCCACCAGGCAGCCCCGCTTCCCTGCCTCACTGGGCGGCATCCTCCGTGAACGAGGAAGTGGGGTCCTTGGGCCTGTGCCAGGCTGGAGAGAGGAGATGAAGGACACAGCCTCTCTCCTCACATTCCTCCCAGTCTAGTGGGAAACACAGGAGTTAGCTCCAAGTTCTGCCTCTGCAGCAAGCTGAGCCCCTCAGGTAAGATTTGAGAAGCTCGACTAATCCTCTGCCATATATAGACAGTTTTCAAGGTTAGTATCTGGCCCTCTTCCCTTTCTCCCTCCCTTCCTCTCTCCTTCCTTCCCTCCCTCCTTTCTTCCCTCCCTCCCTCCTTCCCTCCTTCCCTCC
>NW_005323441.1:0-1403 GCF_000412655.1 Myotis brandtii | reverse complement strand
GCCAATGACCTGCTCCCAGGTGTGACTGACAGGTAAGTATCTTTCCTACGTCACCCAGACTTTACTGTGCATGCATCTATTTGGTCCCCCCTTTGTTCCTCCGCTGTTATTTAATTACCAGGTTAATTATAGTGATACTATTCCCCCCTGAGATAAAAGAAACCTCTTGTAACCTAACAAAGGAGAAATGGGCAAAGCACTAGAAAGGTCAAGGGCAGCTGGGATTTGATAGCAAGGCACCTTACCTAGCAAGCTGTGGTCTGTGCTCCATCAAGCATCCCCATGGTGAGGGCGGTCTAAAGGCAGCACCAGAGAGTGAAGGCTACAGCATGCCTGAAGCACTACAAAAGTTAGATTTTTTCCCCTTCATTTTCATAATCTACTGGCTGCACCAAGCAATACTCACCGTGTCCCTATTTTGTGTTTAGAAAAAACTTCAGCAAGTTTTGAGCTTTCTAAACTATTTCCCTTTGCTCAACCTCTTGCGACTTGGGTCCATACATCTTTGTGCAACAGCCCAAACCTGTTCCTTTGCCTGCCTGGGCAGATTGCATGTCCTGAGGGTGGACACAAGCCATGACTCAGAGTCAGCACTCAGGAAAAGTTTCCCATCGAGTTTCCCATTTCCCTCCTGTGGGCGGATCTCATAGAATCCAGCATGCTGCCCGCCTTGGTAAATAAAGTTTTATTGGAACATAAGTCACACCCACTTATTCATGTACTGTCTGTGGCTGCTCTCCTCTACAAGAACAGAGTTGAGTAGCTGTGTCTGCTCATTTGACCTGCAGAGCCTAGAACATTTACTGTCTGGCCTGTTTCAGACTTTGCTGACTCCTGCTTTGATACTGACTCGAGTGATTAGAAAGGCTGAGAAGTCCCCTAATCTGCCTGTGAGCTGCAGGCCCAGGAAAGCTGGTGGTACATTTCCGGTCCAAACACCAAGGCCTAAGAACCAGGTGTAAGTCCCAGTCCAACTCCAAAGGCCCAAGCACCAGGAGAATCAATGTCTGAGGGCAGGAGATGTGAGAGCTTGTGCAGAGAGCAAACTTGCCCCTCCTCTGCCTGTTTGTTCTATGCAGGCCCTCACAGATGAGATGGCGCCCGCCCACATAGGTGAGGGCCACCTTTACTCAGTCTATGCTACTCTCCTCTGGAAGCGCCTCCCAGACACCCCCAGACAGAACATTCTGACAGCTACCTGGGCATCTCTTGGCTCAGTCATGTTGACCTATACCAACCATCAAAACTTGATATAAGAAAAACATTTCCCTGGGAAAAAATAATTCGGCAATAAAATGAGTTGTCACCAGGGATATAGGACAATATCCTTGGGTTGCATCTTCTCTTCTATCCCAGACCTCACCTACCAAATTCTCTCCATTGCTCCAAAGCACAGCTCTAAC
>NW_005323440.1:0-1403 GCF_000412655.1 Myotis brandtii | reverse complement strand
AAAAGAGAGTTGAGGAAAGGACCTTGGGACATTACAAGATTTAATAGTGGGGAAGAAGAGAGAGCCCAGCAAAAGACAGTAAGGAAGAGCAGCCTGTGTAGTATAAGGAGAACCAGAACTAAATGGTGGTACAGATGTAATGTTTTTCAAAAGGCTTTTAAGAATGGGTGAGTGATCATTTGTGTAATACCCTCCTGAGGGGTCAGAGGAGATAATGGAGGATTGACCATTAGATTTGACCTTGTGGAGGTCATATTGACCTTGATGACAATGATTTCCAAGGAGTGATGAAGAGGTAAATGTATCCAGTAGATTGAAGACAGAAAGGAAAGAGGGAAAGTCAAGACTGAATGTAAACAAACGTTTGAGTTCGTGTCTGCCAGGATTTTTCATTGTAAAATTATTATTTTCCTGCTTAAAGTGAATAAATTGTATGTAGTTACATTTATAATATATAAACATTCCATTTCAAATTAAATATTCAATTAATTAATACTAAAATAAGATTCATGATTTCCTTTGGTATTCAGTGAGTTATAATCTGTTACTATAATTATTCACTTTAACGCCCAAATTGTTCTTTGTTTGGCCATTCAATCTGGCTTCTATGTCCTTTTGAGATGCATTCCTTCTTTAGCCTGTTTGGCTTATGCCAGGCTTGCCTTTTGCATGGATGTCCTCTACCCTTCTTGGGACATTACACTCTGTTTACACCTTGACCTTTAATGATGGTCTGAGATGTGTACACCAAAAATAAGTTTTATTCTTGTCTTATCCTGACATACTTTATCCCAGAGACAACCTCCAGAGGAGCCTGCTGGATGATTTTCTGATTCTAGGACTTTACTGCTGATGAGGTGTGAACCACATTACAAAACTGAAAAGAGCTCTTTAGGGCAAGATCACAATGAACTCTACTTTAGATCAGCCAGTCCAAGGAGGTTGGGCTGCCACTACTGCTACAACGGATAATAATGTTTTTATGTATTGGATATCTCCTATATATCAGGCCTTTCACACCTAATTTATCCATTCATTTCATCTTATTCATTTATTTCAGCTAATTATGAGGTAAATACTAGGGAGGATGTTTTTGCTTTCAATATCAGTGTCTAAAAAAAAGAATAAGACAGTTGGATAATATAATATTTATGTCCAGATGAGAAAACTGAGCATCACAGTAGTAGATTTCATGGAGGGATTTGAATCCACAATACTGTTACTCAAGAAAGCCTAACTCTTGACTTGAGGGCACTCTTCAGTATTCTAGTTTCAGGTTCTTCCCCAGCTGCCCATACATCCACACAAAGTATACACATGATAAGCATCACAAAAAAGCTAAAACATAAGGAGAAATAATAACCCCTATGTCATATGATTTGCTATATCTGTTGTAAAAAAAA
>NW_005323439.1:0-1403 GCF_000412655.1 Myotis brandtii | reverse complement strand
CCTTCCTCTTTGAAATCAATAAAAATATATTAAATAAGTAAATAAATAAATGTGATGTGCCTTTTTCTCTCTGGAAACATTTGGGATCTTTATTCGCAATATTCAGAAATGTCATGATGTGGTTGGCCCTTTCAATCTAGGAACTTGTGTTTTTAAGGTCTGAGAAGTTAAACTTGTATTATGTATTAAGTATTATTGAGTATTATTATTGCTTCATCATTTAGTTTTCTTTTTCTTAAACATCAATCAAATACTGGATCTTAAACTCTTTTTGAAATGTTATTTTGATATACTGTCTCTTTTCCTCTCTTCCCTTCCCTTCCCTTCTCCCTTTCCTTCTCCCTTCCCTTGTCTTTTTTTTTAACATGGCATCCTGGTCTTTATCTCCTTGAGGATATTAATGAAGTTTTCTTTGTTTTATTATTTCAACAAATATTTATTAAATAGCTACTATGTACCGGCAGTTGTCTAAGCACTTGAAATACATATGTGGCCAAAATAAGCAACAACAAAATAAGCCACCCTGACTTATGGAATATTGCTGGTTACTTACCTTAATATCCACTTATCCACCCTTTCCTTGGAAAGAGCCCCAAGTTTTAGCTGGATACAAGCTATTCAAAAAAGGCTACATTCCTCAACTGGTATTTGGATGGTGACCTTGGATCCCCCACCCCCATTTAATTCAGCAAACTTTTAAAACTCCAGTTTCAGCCTGAGGCCTAGACTTTACCCCTTAGTTGAGTCAGTGCCCTCAAACTCAGAGCTTCCTGGATTATCTTTCATATGTCTAACAAAGCCCCTGATCTCATGCCCTGTATACTTTTCTATCCTCACCTCTCACCATCCCCCCCATTTCACGTCCAGGGCAGCCACATTGAACTTTTCATAGTTCTGCCTATGTGGCTTCAAAGCATTTGTTCCACTTCACCCTGGGTAATTTCTGCTTATTCTTCAGGCTTTAATGCTTAGTTTATTAATGCCTATTAATACCGGTCAGCCTGTATATATGTCATATGTATACACATATACATGTGAGTACACTCCACTCTAGATGTGGGCTCTGTTCCCATTACACCCTTTGTCAGCCTATATCATAGCAGTTGTCACATGATGGAGCTTGCATGGCTGCAAATCTACCCTCACTAGACCATAAAATTCACAAGTGCAAAAAGTGTCTATCCTGCCAATATGCCCAGTACCAGCTGGCACATAGTAGACTCTGAAATATCTATTTAATGAATAATAACTTCTTTGAGCTCTGAACATTTTTGGTGTGGCTTTGGGTAAAAAATTATTCTTCACCTTTTTTAATCAGTTGCGGGAAGCCATCCACTGCCGATACTATCATGAGAGTACACCAAGGAACACGGAAAGCTGGTGGACCTTGGGCGTTAGCAGGG
>NW_005323438.1:0-1403 GCF_000412655.1 Myotis brandtii | reverse complement strand
GGAGAACTTCAGATGAGTCAGATTTAACAAATCCTCTACCAGGACTTGTCCTGTTTAACATTTTTATCCTTTTCAATTTCTATGTCTCTGAGAGTCTCTGAGTCATTTTGTCATTAAATACTTTGTCTGGAGAGAGGCAGAGGAGAGTAAGAGTCCATGTGAAATTGCTCATATTCAGAAAGTTCCACTTTGGACAGAATCATGTTGGAGCTACTGAATCATGAGTTTATGCTCACAGTGGTTGAAGTTAACCCTGACTCTCACGACAGCATTTTCAACATTAGAATATTTGGCAATATATTCTTAAAATTTTTTTTTTAGCTATCTGATTTCAGGAAAAAGAATTAGAATACTAACACCTACACAGTATATTAGACGTTTGATATTTATCTCCCTCTAAATCTGCGTAGACGATTTTGAAAGGATGAGGAAATATTAAGGATCAAAAGAGATGATGCTGTAAGGAAATACCTTCCTTCCATATACAAGAAAATAGCTTTAGAGTTGTGCTAACCAACGCGGTCCACACAGGCTGGGTACCAGTCTGAATTTAAGGGTTTTATACGTTTTGACTAGCATTTTCAGTTCTTGTAGAGCATTTTGTAATGCACTTTAAGTGGTAGAAATATTAATCATTAATTTACAAGTGTTAATAATGCTAAAAATTAAGTCCCCAAAGAAGGGTTTGTCCATATTGGTGTGGTGGGATGATGGGATGGGTCTTCTCCCGACAGAGTATTAGTTACTATTAGTATCCTGAGCTTGGGCCATGGAGAAGTCTTAGATGTCAACCCCTATGTTTTCTTGTCTTAGTTACTCTGGTACATTTTGGAATATCTAGTTGGGGACACTGCACATCACCAGGGCTATGTGAACATTTGTAAACTGACCAGTGTCAAAATGTGAACAATTATAGGATATTTTAAATTTGCGTGTAAATGAATACAACACACATGTTGTTAGTGTGTAAAACGTTGAATGTCTAAAATCAGCAAGAACACACCATGTGCGACAGCTAAGTGTTAATATACAGGCTATATAAGATGAGGCTTTGGTTTGGTTTTTAAGGATATTTGAAGAAAATGAGGAACATTAAAAAATTATCTTACCATACAGGCATTTTCCTTCATTAAAAGAAAGTAAAAATGACAAATGATTTTTAAAAAATGTATACAATATATGGTGAAAACAGACAGTAAAAAGTAAAATTTGATGTCATTAGACTTTAAAAATTCATACCTGTTATTGTGAAGCCACCTAAAAAAGAAAAAAATAAATAAATGTTACAATTTATTTAAGTCACACTCTAAATAACAAATATCGGTGATATCAGACTGTTTGATGACCCATCCATGGGATAAAAACTGGCCAAATTATATTTACAATTAAGAAAAATATGAAAA
>NW_005323437.1:0-1403 GCF_000412655.1 Myotis brandtii | reverse complement strand
TGTGTGTGTGTGTGTGTGTGTGTGTGTGTATTTCCAGCTACTATATACTAGAAAACTCTTAAAATATAATTTTTTCTCAATATTTAGACCACTGCTTTATGCCAAATTGTGGTCATGAGTCAATTCACATTAAAGAACTAAGCTTACAAGACAATTGATCTGTTAAACAGTCATTCAGGGGATGGTCATTATTCCCACTCCATTCGATCTCAACCCATCCTTTGGGTTTCTTATTTTACACTTATTTCCAGAATAATAGGCCAATTAGAAACCTATTGACTAAGGCTGTGCTAAAGGCAACGACCCTTCATACTACAAACTCAGCCTTTTAAAATCACCCTTAAAACCAAAGGAAAGTAGCATTGGCCTCCCATTCCTGGATAAGCTCTGCCCCCTAGTGCTCATCCATGCACCTGCCTGCCAGCAATTGAGAGTCTCCTTTGTTATGTTTCCTCCTGGGACTTGCACAGAAAAGGCCTGACATGGCCACACCTGGTCTTTTCCAGCTCCAAATTCCCATCAGCCTGCTCTGTGCAGATAATCCACCGAAAGGCTCAGATGGGTTTCTGTCCCATATATTTGAAATGAGTTTAGCACATTAGTCTTATTCTGTGTTTAAAAGTGTTTCTCAGCAGATGGGTAAGAAAGTGAAGATGTCTGATCTCTCTGGACTCTTGAGGAAGTGGTGGTTGTGCCTGTAGTCAGGAAGGAGAGCGCTGGGTTGGCACGCCCCTTGCCTGCTCTGGACCTGGCTTTCTGGAGTATAAGGGGGAGGGAGTGGGCTCCACAAGCTTCACGGGGTGGGGGGCGGGGGCTGGAAGCAGGTGGTGACTGCACTGTAGTAAAAAGAACTGGGGGTAGGAGAGGGGAGAAGGCTTTCAGTTCGGCTCTAGCTGTAGGACCTTGGACTAGAAGCTCACCCTTCTCAGCCCTGAGCTTCTCATCTTATAAAATGGAAACACTGACCTTGCCTTGCCAAGCGCATCCTTTTCTTGAGAAGAGAAGGTGAGAGCGGGCAGGAAGGGCAGCTCGGTGTTTCCCGCGAACTCCAGCCCCTGCTGCACAGTCGGAGGGGACTGCTCGGGTGCAGACTCCTGGCTCTACCCCAGAAGATTGAATCAGACCCTGGGGGGCAGAATAAGGAACCCCAAAGATGTCCATGTCCTAATCCCAGGATCTGAGTATGTTACCTAACATGGCAAAAGGGACTTTGCAGATGTGACTAAATGTAAGATCTTGAGATGGGGAGATTGTCCAGGATTGTTTGGAGGGGCCCGTGCACTCACCAGGGTCCCTAGAAGGGAAGGAGGCAGCGGCCCAGGCTCACCTGTGATGACAGAAGCCGAGATGGGTGTGGGGCCCTGAGCCCAGCACGGGTTCGCCCTAGAGATGTCAGGAGCAAC
>NW_005323436.1:0-1403 GCF_000412655.1 Myotis brandtii | reverse complement strand
AAAAAAAGAAGAAAAACCTGTGCCTCTGGATTTTAAGGATTATAGAAAACATCTAGTGACCTTTATTTTTTTATGTGATTTCAGAGCGAGGAAGGAAGAGAGAGAAAAACATCAAGTTATTGTTCCACTTATTTATAAATTTTTTGGTTGATTCTGTATGTGCTCTGACCAGAGATCGAACCTGCGATGTTGGCGTATTGGGAGGATGCTCCAACCAACTGAGCTACCCTGCCAGGGCACATCTGGTGACTTTTAGACACCCGATCTCTTTATGCATTAGTACCATATTTCCTTCATGGGTTAGCCTTTTAAATTGAAGTGAAATCAAAGGGATTCTAGAAAAAAAGTCACTGAACATTATAATGGATTTTGGAGAATTTCTTAGCATTTGGGTTAATTGTGGATCTGTAGTCTTCTTTGCTAGTTAATGAAATGTTTACTTTAAATTTAATAAAGTGGGTCAGAGAGTGACAATGTGTAGGTAGTAATAGCAGTGGCCTACAAGATGTGCTTTTAAAATTTAGTCTCCATAGAAGCATAGATGGCCACCCTTACCCGTCTCTATATGCATTTACCAACAATCCCTCTGAGTCCGGAATTTGCTATTTTAGATATCTAAAAATGCAGGTTCACTGTTTGCTTTAAAAAAGTGGTCTTTTTTGCTAGAAAAGTGGTACTTGTTCCCAGCCTAATCGCATGCATATATATGAGTTCCTTAAATACATCACTATTTGCATGATTCAGAAATTTAGTCCCAACTCCTCATAGACTCCCATGCATGCCTGTGAACCAACACACAACATAGATACCAAAAGAATTTACAGTGGCACCAGGCTACTCCATATGGCCTCAAATGGTGACAGGGGGTGTTCTGCACTGCCTCAAATGCAGTCCATAGCTGAGTTCACCACATCCTCCTTATCTGTTATCCTGGGGACAGACTTGGACACACACTTAGACGAACCAGTGATTAAATTACCATGGGCTATTTTAAGTGACAGTTTTCCATATACTTCCTGATACCAACGGAATAAAACGATTAGAAAGCATCACCTCACTCCAAGAACATCAGCCTCTAATTTGCTATTCTTAGTCACACATGTAATTTAGATCCACAATATTATACAATACCATGAACACAAAGGAAGAATGCTCAGCAAAAACCTGTTATTCTAAATGACTGCCAAAAAGGGCATTATTTTAAAGCCTTGGTTGCATAAACTCCATGGGTAACACTAGATTTGATTCCTGGCTCAGCTACCCACTATTTCTACCATTGTTATTTAACCTCTTAGTGCTTCATCTGCAGTATAGAAATCATAATACCTACCTCAAAGAGTTCTATGTTTGAATTAATACAATTGTACGTATATTATTAATTCATTGTGCTATGAGTTTTCTTA
>NW_005323435.1:0-1403 GCF_000412655.1 Myotis brandtii | reverse complement strand
AGGCAGAAAAGGAGAAAAACTTTGAAACTAGAGCTCACAGTGATGGGATTCTCTGGAGAGAAGGATAAGTTTAGGTATAAAGATTGTAAAACTAAATTTAGTTGCTAAAGGGGATGCTCAGTCTCTGTGTCTGTAACTTTTCTGAACTAGGGCAAATTACCTGTATTGGAGATGGTTTGGGTCTGGTCCTACCTAAAGTGAAGGGGGGAGTAAGTATTTTGTATTCATTCCTTCCAGCTCTATGACTCTGTGCCTAAAGGGGCAACCAGCCTATTGAATCAGTGCTGTCACCAGGATCTATTACAACATTGAGTTGTGTCTGGGAGAAAGGCTAAGTCTAAGTCAGGATTCCTTGATGAAGACCAGTTGATGTAAACACTGAAAAGCCCATGTACTGCCAGCATAGCTTTTGGCAGCAATAACAGAAAGAAGAAAGAGCTGTAATAGAATAACAACAAAAATAACTTCTGGCTCTCCCCCGACCTCCCCCAAATCCCATTTGGTGATATGAGGATCAGAATTTCGCAGGACTTGGATGCTTTGCTCTCACATGTCATTGTTGTCTTGAACCTTTCCAGGCCTGTACAGAGCTCATTGCTCAGGAGATTAGCTTTCCCGAGCCAAAATGATTGACCAACTTGAAATCTATGTGTGGAATTTATTATTTTCATCACTGAACCGTGAAAAATAAATTCCACAAATAGAATCCTAATCCCATCATGAAATATCTGTAACTTCTTAAAGAGTCCAAGAGCTAGATGCTAGAGAGAGCTAGGAGATGTATTATTATCTTAGTCTAATTACATATATCCATTTTCTTTTTTTTGGATTTTTTTTATATCTAGGGATTTTTTACTTGAGAAAGACATTTTTGTTATGATTACTATCAGGTTCTCTGGATTATGTGGTTTTCTCATCAGAAGCCTTGAGTACTTTTTAACTTGATAGCAAAGAGAAATCATGATAGTTTCCTTTCACATCACTTAGACAAAAGAAAAAAATCATAAACTAGTAGAACAGGAAGACACAGTATATAAGGAACAAAACAATGGGTTTTTTTTTGTTTTTGTGTGGGAGGGACGGACAAGGACAAAGAACATAAGGTGTTCTTTCTGAGATTTTGGAAAATGAATGGAAACACTTGTATACATTTTTTTCAATAAAAATATAATTTCAGGTGTACAACATAATCATTCAATACTTTATATACTGAAAAAAGATCATTACAATAAGCCTAGTTAATGTTCATCACCATACATAGTTACAAAAAACATTTTTTAATTTACTTTTTAAATTGTAATTTTTAAATCAAACCTTATATTTAAAAAACTTTTTGAATGCATGCATATAAGCATAACCAATAGAAACAGACACTAGTGGGGTGAGGGCATGTGCTGGGGGAT
>NW_005323434.1:0-1403 GCF_000412655.1 Myotis brandtii | reverse complement strand
TTTTTTTTTACATATGCAAACACAAAATCCCGCATATTCCCTGCGACAACAGGTAGTTTTAAAAATGACTTAGGAGGCATCATACTGTATTTTGAAACACAGGTATAATTTACCAAGAAATCTATTATGAGTCTTGGCCATTTATTTAACCTCTCTGAGCTTAAATGTTCCTATATTTAAAATTGTATAATATTTATCTCATAGTTTTTTTCAAGGGGGGGGGATTAAATTTTTGATAATGAGTATGAAGTTCTAGACAACTGGTCAATGCTGAATAAATGCTAGTTGTTAACATGGTCCCACCTTGGCAGACAAGAACATTGTCCTTTTTTAAAGATGCTCACATCGGATGACAGAGAAATGAGACAGTTGCCGCATTTATAAGTAGGGTTTGCAGACTTGGAAGACTTGGAGTCATTCAAGCAAAAGTAATGTCTGCTCCTCACTCTAGCTGGAGAGTTGAGTATTGCAACTCAGTGTTGCAAGGTCTGGGGGAATGGAAACAATGCCTATCATCTGAAGCCCTGACATGGCTTCAAATTGGGTAAATGTGCCAAACTGAGACTAGAACAAGGGGTGCAGATCTGAAAGCAATCAAACATGTGACCAAAAAAGATGGGCCTGAGGTAGATGTTGGAAAACTTGGGTCTGGAGTTTGAGGGTACAGGTATATAATCCTGGAAAGCAAAAAAACAGGAAGTCTTAGCAATTTAGCAGATTAGATGATCATTTGAGTAGATGTCAGAAACTGGAGCTGTTGCCTGACCCTGACTTCTCATCTTCTGCGGCCTTCACTTGGTAAGAAGACTAAGGGAAAAGATGACAGGAGCAGGGAAAAATGTCCTTATATTCTGGACCCTCAAGTCACTAAGCACCAGGGGAGGT
Source organism: Myotis brandtii (assembly GCF_000412655.1). Taxonomy (NCBI): domain Eukaryota; kingdom Metazoa; phylum Chordata; class Mammalia; order Chiroptera; family Vespertilionidae; genus Myotis; species Myotis brandtii. The sequence goes on along the minus strand of NW_005323434.1, from coordinate 518 downwards.
GGTACGGGTGAGTACAGCAGATATTGAGGAAGGCAGGTTCTTCTGGAACCGTACGCAGGCCCTGACAAGGAAAGGAAATGAGTTCTTTTTCTGTTTCCGAATCTCCTAGGTCTGTTCTCATCAGGGGAGAGAGTCAGGTGTTATTGAGACAGGCGGCTGACTCTGTACTGCCCCAGAGAGGCAGCAAGTAATGACCAGAGAATCAATCTGCGTGGCTTCCTCAGGATGGGCCAAAACCTTCTGTTGCTTTATCAAGTTGATGGCAGGGTCAGAATCAGAGCTGACCACCTTAAAACAATCTGCCTTCTCCTTCTCTTGGGTCCTTACCTTGGATCCAGTCCCTAAGCCAAGAAAAACAGCATCCTGCTAAGCCCCCTGGCAAATGCCTATATTTATTGTTTGGAACAATCCGGCTTGAGAGAAAGAGAAATCGCCATCTACTCAGAGAAGAAAAGGTCCCTCTCGCATCTCTCAGAGCTGCAAACTGAATAACTGGGCTGAAGACTGTCAGCTCTTCA
>NW_005323433.1:0-1403 GCF_000412655.1 Myotis brandtii | reverse complement strand
TCAATAGTTTACTCATTGCTTTGATCATTTTGGGAAATTTTTGCCTGAATCAGGTTTCACTAAGATGATTTCTAAATGATGATTGTGATTATCTAATTCCATAACTTTTTATACATTAACTGGTTTTCTACTGCAAGGAAGAGCTCTGTCTTCTCCCCCAGTTTGTAATGTATTTGTTGATTTAATTATATCAGCATGGAAATATGGATTAGTATTTAATCAAGGTTATGCTTTGTTGCTATCAAGATGTGTGGCCAGTAAAAGCCCCTTCATGCTGGCCCCTGTGTACCGTTGGCATGTATTATAAACTGAATTGTATCTCATTCCCATAAATTCATATGTTGAATCCCTAACCTCCAATGTGAATGTATTTGAAGATAGGGCCTTTTTGGAGGTAATTAAGGTTAAGTGCGTTCATAGAGTGGAGCCCTAATCTGATAGAACTGGTGTCCTTATAAGAAGAAGAGACACCAGAGCTCTTTCTCTCTCCATGCATACACAGAGAAAAGACCATGCGAGGATGTAGCAAGAAGGTGGTTATCAGCAACCCAAAGAGACAGATCTCAAAAGAAACCAACCCTCCCAGCACCTTGATCTCTTCCAGCCTCCAGAACTCTGAGAAAGTAACATTTCTGTTGTTTAAGCCAGGCAGTCTGTGGTAAATTGGTATGGCAGCCTGAGCAGATTAATAAAATATGTCCCCATCATACTTTGAGGATTTCTTTATTTTCTAGCCCAAGTGGCAGGCTTATTTTGACCGTTTCTTGCTTCAGCCATTTCTTCAAAGATCCTGGGTTCTTTTTACTGGAGAATGGTATTTAGAAACTGAGATCTGGGTGCTCGACATGCTTATTACCGGTGGGGTCCATTGCCTCAAGACCCTCTCAGAGGACAGGGCTAAAACAGACCTTGTAAAAGAAGATCTCCTCACACAGGCCAGCATCTTTTTTATTCTCGTTTCTTGCAGTAAAATATGAGGTGCTGATTCCTGAGATAGTTGGTTTTGCTAATTTCTCATTTATCAGACCATAAAGAATTTAAACCTTATTTTCAGCATGTGCGGAAACCATCACTCAACATGCATACACGCCATGCACTTACATACACACTCAACTCTGTCTGACACAATTACACAAATATAGTCGGAGAGGCAGTAGGGCATTTATTTATTTATTTTTTTACTTGTTCGTGGAACATCCCCTCCACAATTGAAAAGCCAAATACCACACACTGGGAGAGGGCATGGTTGAATGGTGACAGATGTGAAGGTTGTTGAAATAGGTGAGAAAATAGAGAAGGACCCTATAAGAATAGGAACACAGAAAACTTCAGTCTTGGTGTGGGGGCGAAGGGAAGTCCTACAAAGCTTAAGCTCTCCACATTGAAAGACTGGCTCAGAGAGC
>NW_005323432.1:0-1403 GCF_000412655.1 Myotis brandtii | reverse complement strand
TTGCATATTAGCCTTTTATTATATAGGATAGTAAAAAGAACACTGGAGTTATCATACAAATACTTGTGTTTAAATTTTGCTTCACTGCTCACATGCTGTGAAAATTATCTATCTTCCCTGAGCCTTCATTTAGTCATCTCTAAATCGGGTTAGTAACATCTCCATAATTGCTATTTCACAGTCATTTTTCTCCCTTTATTCAGAAACTCTTGAAATCTCCCATAATCTTAAACTGCCGAGTTTATATAGTAAGGAAAAAAAAAAGCTTGAAGTATGTCGTGATGCTTTTAAAACAAATTCCCTGTAAACCTTGTTACCCTGCAGCTGCCACAGTCGTAAAATCAGTGGCCTTTATTGCTTTAGGTGTGGGGTGGATACAGTCTATTCTAGAACAAATGTGTCATTGTGCATTTGTTACCAAAGTTTTTACACAAGCTATGATTTGTTGAAAATGCTAAAGCTGCCATTTACATATTGAGAAGAAAGCCTGAGGATATAAGACTAAAGCTTATAAAAGTGGGACCTAACCACATCCATTCCCCCACCCCTCCCCCCTTCAGTGGTGCAAATAATGCTTGATGAGAGATTGGAAATAGGAACAAAAAGGATGTTGATCTAAAAAGAAAACAAGAAGGTTAAGGAAGGAGATGAGAGCTAAAGAGGCCTTGTCAACATCCCTCCCCCCAGCTCAGAGGAAATGCTTCTGGGAGTCTAAACCACCTTGGTGTGGGCAGTAGAGTTGAAAGGGCCTGTTGAGAAATGGCCATTCTACTCACCTCTCCTCCAGGTACCTCACGTCTTAGAATTGGCTCAGACGTTCTGGTGGGGCAGAGATACTGAACTGAGCTTTCAGTAGGAGTCAGCACACCTTCTAAGGGGCCCAGTGCCGCAGAGAAGGGAAATCTGGCAGAGACTGCACCTCTCCACCTGGGTTCCCAGCTGCACACAGACAGGTCTCTGAGATGAGGATTGAGGAGTGAGCGCTGAGATGGAGAGTCTGGTCAATCAGGGAAGACAGACAGAAGCAAGCATTGCCTCATGCCTATGCTGAAAGGACCATCCCAAACTCTTCAGAACAGGTATAGTGAAGGTAGAGACCGAAACCCAAGGAGAAGGCTGGATTCGGTTTGTCTTACTCAGGATGTAGCAGCCCACCCAGGAAGGGCACTAATGGAAGCAGATGCTCCGCTCCCACCACTACAATATTGCACAAACTTCTTGAGGAGATGCCAGTCTGTTAGGAGAAGGGGGAAGGGAGAGAAAACCCAGGAAGAGTAAAAATGTACCCCAAACTGACTATTTAATGAAGAACCTGAGTCATAACAAATGAACAAGCTTTACATTTTTTGTTTTGTTTTGCTTTTTATACCAAGTGAGAATGAAGACTTTTGAGCAAGATGAGG
>NW_005323431.1:0-1403 GCF_000412655.1 Myotis brandtii | reverse complement strand
GCATGTGGCTCTCGAGCTGCAGTTTGCCAACCACGGCTCTAGGCTAATCGTCCCTTTATTTCTATTGTTTCTTTTTACATTAAAAATTACTTTCAGAATATGCTCTTTGTTTTTAAGCTTATAAACTTCAACCCCTCAACACTGCTTCGAAGAATTTCTCTCAATTTGATGAAAGTTAACTTGACAGTGAAGAAATACATTTTTACCACATTAAAACCCCCGTGTGGCCCATTAAAAGTGTTCAGGATTATTAGTACAGTTATTAAATGTTTAATGCATTATACAGAGGGTGATCTTTCCGTGCTATGAAAACTTTAACTTTGGTATGCTCCAACCAGAACGCTCAAACATGAAAGCTAACTGTTTGCAGATTTTTGCACTTGGTGCCCTAACATCACTTAACATGTGGACTACAAGAGAAAAGAACTTAGCTAAGAGCTTAGCAGAAGAGAGGAAAAAGTTGGGGCAAGAGTCAGGCAAACAGGAAACATCCTCTCATTTGTCCTGATGCCAAAATGAACTTAGACAATTGTCCTGGGGCAACACTGAAAGTCTGGGAAAACACACCAACTCCAATACACCTCGAAGAATACATGTTAAAAAGCTGGGGCCAGGAGGCATACCAACTGGTTCTCCACTCTCACCTCCCACTCCTGGGAGGCGTTTTATAAGCAAACCTACAGGCACCATTCTTTGCACTTTTTTTTCTGAGTAATTCCCAAAAGCTCAAAATGACTGTCTATATTGTGGTTAGGGTCACTGCTCTGGAAGCTGTACAAAAAAATACCACCCAGAAATAATAAGAGTTGATGGGAATAATTTTTAAAGATTTCCTTTTGGCACAGGTTTATCTAAAAAAAGGCAACTCCCTTTAAAAATTATATACAACTTGATGTTCTCTTTAAATCACTGAGCTAGAAATATAGGGGTCTAACCTATCAGAATCAGGAGACAGTGGACTCTCTCCACTGTCCCAGGGAAATGCACATCTTAATTCCCAGGCAGATGCTGTGCTGAACACTAGCTTCTTTACTCAGCTGCAGAGGAGTAATAACCAGTGAGAAACAAAGCCAGGATTCTCTTGTCCTTCTCACCCTTCAACCCTGAGTAGGCCAGAGGCAGTTCTCATGTAAAAGGTAGGCTCCAGGCCCTCCTCAAGCCCTATCTCTCTCAAAGTCCAAGGATGCCCTAGGTCCACCTGGTATCTTTTGGCTTCAAGTTCCTCCAATGCCCTGAGGCTTCTGCCAACCAGAAGGCCTAAGGATTTTGCATTTCCTTTACTCCCACTGAAAGGTCCCTCCTAATACTCGCTGGCCTCTGTAATGTTCATACTTAAGATGAACAAGGTGGGAGGTGACCAAGTAAAGAGCACAGTTCCACCTCATCCCAATTTTGTCCTGCTT